>NW_023637604.1:0-251756 GCF_015220235.1 Choloepus didactylus | reverse complement strand
ACCTAGTGGATCACTAGGGGTGATAGTGAGTGGTGCCACTCCTGTTTCTACCCCTTGATTCCTGGACCCATGGATCCTGGCTATGGGAAAAACAGCACCTTAGAGTGGATGCTGATTAAGAGCATACACAGCTTCATGGAGAATACTGCCCCAGCCCTGCAAGGTACTGTCACTAGTTGGCAGCACAATTGAGTCTTCAACAGGACATTCCACCATTCTATCAACCCAGCTGCTTCTGGATGATGGGAACATGGTATGACCAGAGAATTCCATGAGCATGTGCCAATTCCCTCACTTCATTTGCTGTAAAGTGGGTTCCCTGGTCAGAAGCAATGCTGTGTGGAATACCATGATGTTGGATAAGGCATTTTGTAAGTCCACAGATGGCAGTTTTGGCAGAAGCATTTCATGCAGGGAAGGCAAACCCATATATAGAATATGTGTGTATTTCAGTAAGAAGAAATCGCTGTCTCTTCCATGATGGAAGTAGTCCATTGTAATCAACCTGCCACAAAGAAACAGGCTTATCACCTTGGGGAATGATGCCATATTGGGGACTGAGTGTGGTGTCTGCTTCTGGCAGATTGGACACTCTGCAGTGGCTGTGACCAGGTTGGCCTTGGTGAGTACATGTTTCTGAGCTCATGAATAACCTCCATCCCTACCAGCATGACTACTTTGTTCATAAGCCCATTGGGCAATGGCAGGACTTGCTGGGGAAAGAGGCTGATTGGTATCCACCAAATGGGTCATTTTATCCACTTGGTTATTAAAATCTTCTGCTGAAGTTACCCTCTGGTGAGCATTCACATGGGACACAAATAGCTTCATGTTTTTTGCCCACTCAGAAATGTCTATCCACACACCCCCCTTCCCCAGACTTCCAATCTTCCAATCACATTCCAAGTCCCTCCCTGACCATCCAGACAAACCATTAGCAACAGCCCATGGATCAGTATATAGATGCACCTCTGTCCAGTTCGCCTTCCAAGCAAAATGAGCAACCAGGTGCATGGCTCAAAGTTCTGCCCACTAGGAGGTTTTCCCCTCACCAATGTCCTTCAGTGATATCCCAGAAAGGGCTGCAGTGCTACAGCTGTCCACTTTCAGGTGGTGCCTGCATATTGTGCAGAACCATCTGTAAACCAGGCCTGAGTCTTCTTTTCTCAGTCAGCTGATTGTAAGGAACTCTCCAAGATGCCATAGCTGTGAGCTGGGAAAGAAAAGGTAAGACGGGAGGAGTGAGGGCCATGGGTATTTGGTCCCTTCCTCATGTAACTTACTTGTGCTTTTAGGACCTCTTGAGCTCTATCTAATATATACCATTTCCATTTTATGATGGAGTGCTGCTGTGCATGCCCAACTTTATGGCTTTGTGGGTCACAACATCTCATGATAGGTAACTCAGGTCTCATAGCAACTTGGTGGCCAGTGGTTAAGCATTCTGTCTCTACTAAGGCCCAGTAGCAAGCCAACAGCTCTTTCTCAAATGGAGAGTAGTTATCTGCAGAGGATGTTAAATTTTACTCTAAAATCCTGAGGCCTGCATTGTGATCTCCTATGGGAGCCTTCCAAAGGCTCCAAACAGCATTTCTATTTGCCACTGCATTCCAGCACCCTTGAATCAGAAGCATCATATGGTCCAAACAGCAACTTCCCTCAAAGGTGGTGGAAGGGCTTTCAGACCCCAGGGCTGGGAACACTGTCTCTGTCATGTTTTCTCAGTCTCTTTGTCTCTCATTGACATGGGCCTTGAAATGTCCTCCCCTGTCCCTGGGTCTTCAAATGGTGGTGTATGTCTCACTGCTGTGAGAGATTTTATAGTTTGTATCCCTGGTGGAATGTGTTCTGTCTGCTGTTTCTGTGCCTTTCACACACTGAGATCAAGTGAGGGGGAGAGGAGGGACTAGCTGGTCCAGGATGGAAGATACCTACATGATATTTCTTCTCTTTCTTCAATTTGACATTTGCAGGGTCCTTCTCCAATATATATCCTCCTCCAGAGTTTCAAACAATTCAGAATTGTCCTTATTTTATTGAATCTCTGGAGAGAAGTTTTCAGTAGTGTTTGTATTGCCATGCTAATGACATTTCTGAGGATGGCTGTCCCTCGAGCATTTTTAAGATTAAAATCCATTGTCAGTGATTGGTCATGCACACCCCTGTTCTTGTTGAAAAAGATTTTTATATTCCTTCCTTTATCAAGCTAGCTATCCAGGATCTGTACCTCACAGAGGGCTGCCCAGTGAGTGGGGGGTGGACACTGGAGCCACCTCAAAAGTGCAATTTAGTGTTCTTTACCATTATTTATCAACTCTTCCTCAAGCTCTTCCCTGGAAGCTGTTCAGTGTTCTTCTGGCCTCTGGAGTTTCAAATAGTTGTTTCAGACAATTCCTGTGTGTTAATACTTGTTTTGGTGGAAGGACTGAGTCTTGGAGCTCTATACTTCATGATCATCTCCAGAAGTCTCTCTCATTTGCATTTTTAAGTAATTCTTTTTATTGAGGTAAAACACACATACAGAAATGTTCACCTACATATTTTCGCACAAGTGAACACATCTGCAAACTAGCATCTAGATTAAGCTACAAAACATTACTATCTCCCTAGAAGTCCCTCCGTGCTCCCTCTCAGTCACTAACCTCCAAGGGTAACTATATCCTGGCTTGTAAAAGAATAAATTAGTGTTGCCTTTGCCTCTTTTAAACTTTATATAAATTGAATAACCAAGTGTGTATTCTTTTATATTAGCTTAAATCACTCACTATTATATTTGTGAGATTCATTAAATTTTCTGGAATTAATACCTTATTTTTATTAAAATAAAATTCACATGCTATAAAATTACCCATTATAAAGTGTACAATTCAGTGAAATTTATTACACTCACAACATGGTGCTACTTTCACCACTATTTGTTTGAAACCACTTTTGTCATTCCAGAATGAAACCCTGGTATCAATTAAGCATTTCCACCTTTCCCACTCCTTGTAGCCCCTGAAAACAACTATTTTGCTATTTTCATGGATTTACTGATTCAGACTCTTCATATAAGTGAAATCATATATGTTGACCTTTTATTACTGTCTTTTTCACTCACCATAATGTTTTCAAGGTTAATCCATTTGTATTGTGTATTAGTGCTTCATCCTTCCATGTCTGTATAATATTCCATTGTCTGAATATACCACATTTTGTTTATCCATTATCAGCGCTGATGGGTGTTTGGATAGTTTCCACCTTTTGGTTATTGTGAATACTGCTTCTATGAACATTTATGTACAAGTTTTATTTGAACATCTATTTCCAATCCTTTGAAGTATATATCTAATGGTAGAATTGTTGGTCATGTGTTAATTCTGTTTATCTTTTTGAGGCACTGCAAAACTCTTTGTTACAGTGGCTGCCCTTTTTCTCATTCACAGAAGCAATATACAAGGGCTCAAATTTCTCCACATCATCACCAACTGTGCTGGTTTTGTTCTGTTTTACCCCATAAAATGGTTTTTATTGAGATTTATTCACACTGCTACAGTCACCCACAGTGCAATCAGTTATCCACAGTACCACCACATAACTGTGCGTTCATAACTAGAATCAATTCCTGAACACTTTCCCCACTCCAAAAAATAAAAATAAAAGTAAAAAAGAACACCTAATCCCCCATCCCACCCCATTTTTCATTTAGTATCTCTCCCCTCTTCCACCCATCCATCCACACACTGGACAAAGGGAGCATGAGCCTTGAGGTTCCCACAATCACACAGTCACACCACACAGGCTAAACAGTTATGCAATTGTCTCCAAGAATTAAGGCTACTGGGTCACAGCTTGCCAGTTTCAGGCATTTCCTTCCAGCCATTCCAGTACACTAAAAACTAAAAAGGGATATCTATATAGTGCATAAGAATGCCCTCCAGAGTGACCTCTTGACTCCACCTGAAATCTCTCAGCCACTGACTCCATTTTGTTTCATTTCGCTTCCCCCCCTTGGTCAAGAAGATTCTTTAAATCCCATGGTGCTGGGTCAAGGCTCATCTGCATGAGTCATGTCCCATGTTGCTAGGGAGATTTGTACCTGGAAATCATGTCCCATGTAGGGGGGAGGGCAATGAGTTCACCTGTAACATGGGTTTAGAGAGAGAGACAAGGCCATATTCTTTTAATCCAATCCTGTTGGGGAAGACCTATTGTGAGTCGGATCTTTTGATTAGATTGTTTCTATAGAGATGTGACCCCACCAATTTTCAAGATGGATTTTAATCCTTTACTGGAGTCCTGTAAGAGAGCTCACAGAGAGAGAGAAAGTTCAGGGAAGCTGAGAGAGACATTTTTAATAAAAGGCTAAGATATGTAATCCAGAGTTTGCTCCTGGGAGAAACAAGCAGGGTCCCAGAGGAGCTGAGACAAAAGCTCAGAAACATTTTGAAGAAAGCCACAGAAACCAGAAAGTTAAAACCTGAGAGAGAACACACAGTCAGCCCAGTCAGCCACGTGCCTTCCCATGTGACAAAGGAACCCTGGATGCCATCAGCCTTTCCTCAGAGAAGATACCCTACTTTTTGATGTCTTAATTTGCACATTTTCATGGTTCTTGAACTGTAAATTTGTGATAAACCCCCATTGTAAAAGCCAATCAATTTCTTGTATATTACATTTCAGTGGGTTTAGCAAACCAAAACACAAACACTGCTATTTTCTGTGTTTTGTGATTATAGTCATTCTTGTGAGCATGAAGTGGATATGAATTCAAATTCTTTAAAGGCTGAAATGGAGTGAGTATCTTTTCACATGCTTTTTTTTTGGCTATTTGAATCCTCTGTGGAGAATTGTGTATTCAAATATTTCGCCCATTTAAAAAATTGTTTTGTTTGTTGTTGAGATTTCTTTACAGACTCTGGATACTAGACCATTATCAGACATATAACTTTCAAATGTTTTGTCCCATTCTTTGGATTGTCTTTTCATTGTTTAAGAGTGTCCATTGATAATCAAAATTTTGACATTGGCCAAGTTCCAATTTATATAATTTTTCTTTTGTTGCTTGTGCTTTTGGTTCCATATTTAAGAAACAATTGCCAAAGCCAAGATCATTAAGATATAACTCTATGCTTTCTTCTAAGAACTTTAAGTTTTTGCTATCATATCTAGGTCATTGATTCATTTTGAGTTAATTTTATATATGGTGTGAGGGAAGGTCCAAAATAATTCTTTGCATATATGAAATATCCAGTTGTCCCAGTGCAACATGTTGAAGAGACTATCCTTTCCCAATTAAATGGTCTTGAAAAGATTGTCAAAAATAAAAAGAAATGACCATAAATATATGAGTTTATTTCTGTACTCTCAGTTCTATTCTCTAGATCTATATAAATACTTATGCAGTTGAACAGTTTTGATTACTGTAGTTTTGTAGTTAGTTTTGAAATTGGGAAGTGTGAGTCCTTCAACTTTGGTTTTTCCTTGTCACCACTTATTTTGGCTATTCAAGGACCCTTGCAATTCATAAGAATTTTAAGACCAGCTTTAGCTTTTCTGAAAATGACTGTCGGGATTTTGATAGGGATTTCATTGAATCTGTCAGTTGCTTTGTGTATTACTGTCATCTTAAAATATTAAGTCTTCCAATTCATGAATGTGGAAAGTCTTTCCATTTATTTAGGTCTTCTTTAATTTCTTTCAGAAATGTTTTTTGTTTTGTTTTGTTTTTGTTTGTTTGTTTTTTCAGAGTACAGTCTCATACCCTCTTGGCTAAATTATTTCCAAGTATTTTATTCTTTTTATAACACTGTAAATGGAATTGTTTTCTAATTTCCATTCCAGATTGTTTATTTCCTGATGTATAGAAATACAATTTGATTTTTTTGTATTGACCTTGTATCCTTCAGCTGTGCTGGGCTCATTTATTAGTACTACCCCTTTCTTTTGTTGATCCTTTTGGATTTTCTATATATAAGATCATGTGATCTGCAAATAGCTATGATTTAATTTCTTTCTATCCAATTTGGATGCCTTTTTTCTCCTTCTATTTATTGCCTAATTGATCTGTTTAGAACTTTCAGTACAATGCTGCTTATAAACAGTGAAAGTGGACATCTTTGTCTTCTCCCTGATGTTAGGGTGGAAGCATTAAGTCTTTCACCATTGAGTATGATGTTAGCTGTGGGTTTTTCAAATACCCCTTATGCTGGTTTTTATCTGATGTACCCCATAAAAGACTATGTTCTTTTAATCCACTCTTGTGAGGGCAGAGCTATTGCGGGTGGAATCTTTTGATCTCTTTGTTTCCATGGAGATGAGACCCCACCCATTCAAGGTGGATCTCAATTGTCTTTACTGGTGTCTACTACAAGGGGATAAAATGCAGAGAGTTTGAAGACTGCTCAGAGATGCTTGGACAGAAATGACCTGGGAGAAACAAACAGAGAAGCTAAGAGAGAAACTGAGACGTATTTGAGGGGAGCTAAGGTGTGTAATGACAGTTTGCACTTGGGAGAAGCAAGCAAGGAACCACAGGAGCTGAGACAGAAGCCCAGAGACATTTGGGAGAAAGCCACTGAAACAGAAGCTAACCCAGGAGAGAAGGTTCAGCAGAGCCAGCCATGTGCCTTCCCATGTGACAGAGGAACCTAGATGCCACTGGCCTTTCTTCAGGGAAAGTATCCATCTCTTGATGCCTTAATTTAGACATTTTCATGGTATATGAACTATAGATTTTTGAATAAACCCCCATTGTAAAAGCCAATCCATTTCTGGTATATTGCATTTTGTCAGATTTAGCAAACCAAAACACCCCTGTATCATACTGAGGAAGTTAACTTCCAGTCCTAGTTGTGATGGTTAATTTCACATGAAAACATGATGAGGTTATGGTGTCCAGTAATTTGGTCAAGAAAGCACTGGCCTGTTTATTACCATGAAGATATTTCATGGATTTAAATCATCAGTAAGTTCATTGCATCTATGGCTGATTACATCTGCAATCAACTGAGGAGATTGCCTTCAACAATGAGAGAAGTCACATCCGATTAGTTGAGGGCCTTAAAAGGGTAAGTGATGATTTCATCTGTCAGATTTCATCTGCACTTCAGCCAGCTAGCTTCTCGTGGGGGACTCATCAAAAAAAAAAAAAAATCATTAGAGTTCCTGGCTTTTTGACTGCACTAAGGGATATGCATAGGCTTGCCCATTCCCACAGTCACATGAGCCAATTCATATAAAAAATCTCATAGGTGTTACATTTTATATGTACATACATAGACATACATATATACATACATCTCCTGTCAGTTCAGTTTCCTGATTGAACCCTGACTAATACAGCTTTGGTATCAGAGTGGTTCTTAAACAGAATCATTAAAAAAATACATTGACAGTATTTTTAAAATTTTATTAGAAAATTTGTGAATCTACAGAATAGTCATGCATAAAATACAAGACTCCCATGAACCACCACACCACCAACACCTTGCTTTAGTGTGGAGCATCAGTTACAATTGATGACAGCAATTTTTTATAATGGTACTTTTTTTTTACATTTTTTTAAATATTCATTTTATTGAGATATATTCACATACCATGCAGTCATACAAACAAATCGTACATTCAGTTGTTCACAGTACCATTACATAGTTGTGCATTCATCACCAAAATCAATCCTTGACACCTTCATTACCACACACACAAAAATAACAAGAATAATAATTAAAGTGAAAAAGAGCAATTAAAGTAAAAAGGAACACTTGGTACCTTTGTCTGTTTGTTTGTTTGTTTCCCTCCCCTGTTTTCTACTCATCCATCCATACTAGACAAAGGGGTGTGTGGTCTTTATGGCTTTCCCAATCCCATTGTCACCCCTCATAAGCTACATTTTTATACAACTGTCTTTGAGATTCATGGGTTCTGGGTTGTAGTTTGATAGTTTCAGGTATCAACCACCAGGTACCCCAATTCTTTAGAACCTAAAAAGGGTTGTCTATATTGTGCATAAAAGTGCCCAACAGAGTGACCTCTTGACTCCCTTTGGAACCTCTCTGCCACTGAAGCTTATTTCATTTCCTTTCATTGCCCTTTGGTCAAGAAGATGTTCTCCATCCCATAATGCCAGGTCTCCATTCCTCCCCAGGAGTCATATTCCACATTGCCAGGGAGATTCACTCCCCTGGGTGTCTGATCCCACATAGTGGGGAGGGCAGCTACTTCACCCACCAAGCTGGCTTTGGCAGAGGGAGAGGGCCACATCTGAGCAACAAAGAGGCATTCAGGAGGAGGCCCTTGGGCAAAATTACAGGGAGGCCTAGCCTCTCCTTTGCAGCAACAGTCTTCCCAAGAGCAAGTCCTGTGATAGAGGGCTCAGCCCATCAAACCAACAGTCCCCTATGTCTGTGAGCACATTAGCAACCATCGAGGTGGGGCAGGCCAATACCCTTGCATCCTCCACCAGCTCCTCAAGGAGGCTCTGCATATTTTTTCCTAGTTTTTTTTAATTAAATCTTTTAAATCATCTGTATAAAAAATAAAACTAAAAAAATAAAAAAAAACATACAACAAAAGAACATTTCAAACAGACCATAATAAGGGAGTAAGAAAAAGACAACTAACCTAATATAACTACTTTACTTCCAACATGTTCCTACTCTACCCCAAGAAAGTAACCTAATATAGCAAAATTTCCATGAACTTGTTCCTACTATACCCATCAGAAATTAACAGACCATAGTCATTCCTGGGCATTCCCAGAATGTCAAATTTACCCATGATAGCTTATCTGTTCTTATTGGATTATCTTTCCCCCTTCCTTAATTCCTCTCTATTGCTAGTTCCCCTACATTCTGCATTACAAACCTTTTGTTTTACATTTGTCAAAGTTCACATTAGTGGTAGCATATGATATTTCTCTTTTTGTGCCTGGCTTATTTCACTTACCATTATGTCTTCAAGGTTCATTCACGTTGTCATATGTTTCATGACATCGTTCCTTCTTACTGCCGTGTAGTATTCCATGGTGTGTATATACCACATTTTATTTATCCATTCATCTCTTGAAAGACATTTGGGTTGTTTCCATCTCTTGGCAATTGTGAATAATGCTGCTATGAACATTGACATGCAGGTATCTGTTCATGTCACTGCTTTCAGATCTTTTGGGTATATACCGAGAAGTGCAATCATTGGATCAAAGGGTAACTCTATATCTAGTTTTCTAAGGAACTGCCAGACTGACTTCCAGAGTGGCTGAATCATTATACAGTCCCACCAACAATGAATAAGAGTTCCAATTTCTCCTCATCCCCTCCAGCATTTGTAGTTTCCTGTTTGTTTAATGGCAGCCATTCTAATTGGTGTTAGATGATATCTCATTGTGGTCTTAATTTGCATCTCTCTAACAGCTAGTGAAGCTGAACATTTTTTCATGTTTTTCTGGCCATTTGTATTTCCTCTTCAGAGAACTATCTTTTTCTATCTTTTGCCCAACTGTACTATTTTTAACAACAGTTACTTTTGTTGTAATTGATGAAAGGTTATTAAAATTGTACTATTAACTATCATCCATAGTTTATACTGGGTGTATTTTTTCCCATACACCACCCTATTATTAAATCCTTTACTGGTATTGTACATTTGTTATAATGCATGAAAGAACATTCTTATACTTGTACTATTAACTTTTGCACATACTCTACAATAAGGTTCACTGTAGGCATATATATATACAAATAAGTTTCCCTTTTGCTCCACATTTGCCTATATAATTCAGTGCTATTATACTCACAATAATGTACTACCATCACCACCTCTGCACTAGTTTGTATATATTATGTCCCTCAGAAAAAGCCATGTTCTTTGATACAATCTTTTGGAGCAGATGTATTAGTGTTGATTAAGTTGGAACATTTGGATTAGGTTGTTTCCATAGAGATGTACCACACCCAACTGTAGGTGATAACTCCAATAAAATAATTTCCATGGAGGAGTAGCCCCATCAATTCAGTGTGGGCCTTGATTAGTTTACTAGAGCACTATGTAATCTCAGACAGAAGGAGCGAGCTTGCTACAGCCAAGAGGGACACTTCGAAGAATGCACAGGAGCTGAGAGAGGAGCTGCATCTTACAGATACATTTTGGAGATGGACTTTGAAAGCTGTCTTTTGCTTCTGAGAAGCAAAGAGAGGACAAACACTCCAAGAGCTACTGAGAGTGACATTTTGAAGAGGATATGCTGCCTAGAGAGGAACATCCTGGGAGAAAGCCGTTTTGAAACCAGAACTCCAGAGCAGATGCCAGCCGCATGCTTTCTCAGCTAACAGGTTTTCTGGACACCATTGGCCACCCTCCAGTGAAGGTACCTGATTGTTGATGCATTACCTGGGACATTTTCTGGTCTTAAGACTGTAACTGTGTAACCAAATAAACCCCCTTTATAAAAGGCAATCCATTTCTGGTGTTTTGCAAAAAGGCAGCATTAGCAAACCAGAACAACATCCATTGCCAATCTAATATAATCAACTGAAATAGAAATTCTATACAAATAATGCATCAGCTCCCATTTTCTAGCCCCAGTCTATCCCTTGGTAACCTGTATTCTAAATTCTAACTATGATTTTGCTTATTATAATTAGTTAATATCACTGAGATCATACAATATTTATCCTTTTTGTTTCTGGCTTATTTCACTCAACATATTGTCCTCAAGGTTCATCCATGTTGTTGAATGCATGAGGACTACATTCCTTTTTACAGCTGAATAATGTTCCATTTATGTATCTACCATATTTTAACCATTCATCGGTTGATGGACATTTGGGTTGCTTCCATCTTTTGGAAATTGTAAATAATGCCATCATAAACATCAGCGTGAAAATGTCTGTTCAAGTCCCTACCTTCAGTTCTTCTGGGCAAAATATACCTGGTTGCAGGATTGTCAGGTTATATGGTACATCTGTACTTAGCTTCCTGAGAAACTGCCAAACTGTATTCCACAGTGACTGCACAATTTTACATTCCCACCAGCAATGAATGAGTGTTCATATTTTTCCACATGGTCTCCAACACTTGAAGTTTTCTGTTTTCTTAATAGCAGCCATTCTACTGGGTGTGATAGATCTCGTTGTGGTGTTGATTTACATTTTCCTAATAGCGAATGATGTTGAACACCTTTTCATGTGCTTTTTAGCCTTTTGCATATCCTCTTTAGGCAAATGTCTATTCAAGTCCTTTGACAATTTTTTAGTTGGGTTTTTGTCCTTTTATTTTTGAGTTGTAGGATTTCTTTATATCGCCTGCATATTAAACCCTAATTGGATACATAGTTTCCAAATATTTTCTCCAAATGTATAGGTTTTCTTTTCACTTTTATGACAAAGTCTTTTGATGTGCCAAAGTTTTCAATTTTAAGGAGATCTAATTTATCTATTTTTTCTTTCAATGCCTATGCTTTCAATGTAAGGTCTAAGAAACCATTGCCTAACACATGATCCAGAAGATTCTTCCCTCCATTTTCTTCAAGGAGTTTCATAGTCCTAGTTCTTTTATTTAGGTATTTGATCCATTTTGAGTTTTATTTGTGTATGTTGTGAGATATGGTTCCTCTTTCATTCATTTGCCTATGGATATCTAGTTCTCCCAGCACCTCTTGTTGGAGATACTATTTTTTTTCTCATTGAGTGGGCTTGACAGGCTTTTCAAAAATCAATTGGCCATGTATGTGAGGGTCTGTTTCTGAACACTCAATTCAATTCCATTCCTCAATATAGCTATCTAATATCATGAGTTTGGCCATGGTAGGTTTGTAATATGCTTTAAAGTTAGGAAGTTGGAATGTCCTCCAACTTTGCTCGTTTGTCAAGATGTTTTTGACTACCCTTCCAAAAGAATTTTATAATTATCTTTTCCATTTCTGGAAATTAGGCTGTTGGACTTTTGATTGGTATTGGGTTGAATCTGTAAATCATCTTAGGTAGAATTTACATCTTAATGATATTTATTTTTTAATACTTGTAACTTTTTATTTTGAAATAGGTTTAGACTTACAAGAAGTTGCAAAAATAGTAGAGTCCCATGTACCCTTCACCCAGTTTCCCCTAATGGTAAGATCTGAAATAACTAAAGTACAATTTCAAAACCAACAAAATGGCAATGGTACAATATCGTAAGAGTACAGACTTATTCAGTTTCACTGCTTTTTACCATGCATTCATTTGTATGTGTATGTAGTTCTATACAATTTTACACAGGTATAGATTCTTGAAATTGCCACCACAATCAAGATTCAGAACTCTTCCATCAGCACAAAGGAACTCCTTTATGTTATCCCATTGTAGTCACACATATCCCCCTTTTGTCCCTGTCTCTGGCAACCACCAATCTGTTCTCCATCTCTGTAATTTTGTTGTTTCAAGAATATTACCTAAATATAATCATACAGTATGCAACCTTTTGAGATTGTCTTTTTTCACTCAGCATAATGCCCTTTAGGTCCACCCAAGTTGTTGCATGTATCAATAGTCTGTTCCTTTTCATTACAGAATAGTAATCCATGGTATGGATGCAACAATGTTTAACCATTCACCCATTGAAGGATGTCTGGGTTGTTTCTACTTTGGGGATGTTATGAATAAAGCTTTGACAAACATTCATGTACAGGATTTTGTGCAGATATAGGTTTTCATTTCTTTAGGATAAATGTCCAGGAATGCAATTGCTGGATTGTATGTTAAGTGTACATTTAACATTATAAGAAATTTCCCATTTTCCATAGTGGCTTTACCATTTTACATTCCCATCAGTGATGTATTAGAGATCCAGTTTGTTCATATACTCAACAGCATTTGGTATTATCACTATTTTTGATTCAGCCATTCTGATAGATATGTAGTTAAATCTCATTGTGGCTTTAATTTGTATTTCTCTGATGACTAATGACATTCAACATCTTTTCATGTACTTACTTGCTGTCCATATTCTCTTCAGTAAAATGTCTGTTCATGTCTTTTGCCCTTTTTCTAATTGGATTATTGGATTGGTTTTTACTGTTGACTTTTGAGCATTCTTTATTTATTCTAGATTGGTGAGCTATATGATTAGCAAATGATTTATCTCAATCTGTAACGTCTTTTCCTCTTCTTAAGTTTTTTTCACAGCCAAAGTTTTAAATTTTGATGAAGCATAATATATAAACTTTTTTTCCTTTTGTGGATTGTGCTTTAGAGGTAAAGTCCAAGAACTCATTGCCTAGCCCTAGATTCCAAAGGTTTTCTCCCATGATTTTTTTCTAAAAATTTTAGTTTTATGCCTCACATTTATGTCCAAGGTCCAATTTGAGTTAATTTTTTGTATAAGGTACAAGGTTTAGGATGAGGTTCAATTTTTGCCTGTAGATGCCAACTGCTCCAGCACAAAGGACGGCCTTTCCAACAAATGTGTTGAAAAGGCTATCTTTCCACCATTAAGTTGTTTTTGTACCTTGGTCAAAATCAGATGGATGCATTTGTATGGGTCTATTTCTGGGCTCTCTGTTCTGTTGCATTGATCTGTGTGTCTGTCACTCTGCCAGCACAATACCATCTTGATAAGTCTTAAAATTGGGTAATGTGAGTCTTCCAAATTTATTCTTCTTCAAAATTGATTTAGCTTAATTAATTTTACATCATGATATTTTCTTCTTTCCCCATTTTGTCTCATGCCTTATTCTATGGAAGAAAGTTCTTGGATAAATTCTTAATTTTGTTGTTTCAGCTCTTGCAAATATTGTTGGTTTTGCTCCAGTCTGTTCTCCAACCACTGGAGGAGAGGCCTGCTGACTGCTAACATCTGACTGCACTGATTCTTGGTAACCACTGAGCCATTATGGATCTTGGTTACTGAGTCCAAATATGTAAGGCAGTGGATCCTCCTGTATGCATCCTGCTCCTCCTGGCACAGGATCTTGGGCAGCTGTACTGCTGATTCAAGGCACACTTTTCCAATGGTGACATGAGGTACAATATGGATTGGAATTTCAATTCTTTCATACTCTGAGCTCTTTTGGGCCTGTATGGATTGGAAGCAAGTGTAGAGTACCCAGCCAGTCTTTGTGTTTTTATCTTCTATGAAAAAGGAAAAAATAAGTCCTACAAAGCCTTGATCCATCATCTGGTATGTGGCTTGTGTGTGAACATCAACATGTGAAGACCAAGCAGTTATATGAGGATGGGAATGATACCAGCCCACAACTCTTCATGGGGCAACCTGTTAGTTCAGCCAACCTGTCTGCCTCTGTTGAAGCCACAGACAGCTATTCTGGAGAAATTTCCACTTGGTCCTGCCTCTTATCAAAACTTCACCAGATGACAACAGAATGAATGTGAACAATTTCCACAGCGTCAATCTTTTCAGCAACTGTGTGCATTTCAGTTCCAGTATATGCAAATTTTGAGTCACTCCTTCGGTCATCATTCAGCTGCACTGCCATATTGGTCTGACCCTGCTCACATCCACCTCAGCCTTAATGATATTTAGTTTTCCAATCCATGAACATTGCTTCCATTTATTTGGGTCTTCTTTGATTTCTTCTAGCAATGTTTTATAGTTTTCTGTGTTCAAGTCTTTCTATCCTTTCTCTTGCTGAATCTCTGGCTAGACATGCCAGTACAATGTTGAATAACAGTGATGACAGTGGACATCCTTTTCTTTTCCATATCTTAAAGGGAAAGATTTCAATCTTTCACTATTGAATATCAGGTTTGTTGTAGGATTTTCATATATACCTTTTATCATGTTGAGGAATCTTCCTTCTATTCCTATTTTTTGAAGTGTTTTTATCAAGAAAGGACAATCAATTTTGTCAGATGCCTTATCTGCCTCAATCAAGATAATCATATGTTTTTCCCCCTTGGCTTATTGATGTAGTGTATTATATTAATTAGTATTCTTTTCTTAAACCACCCTTGCATACCTGGGATAAAACCCACATGATTATGGTGTATAATTCCTTGAGGTGCAATATTCAGTATATGTCTGTTAGGTCTAGTTCACTTGCCATAGAATTCAAGCTCTCTGTTTCCTTATTGATCCTTTGTCCAGATGTTCCATTGATGGGAATAGTGTATTTAAGTCTTTATTATTGTAGAGATGTCTATTTCTCCCTTCAGTTTTGCCAGTGTTTACCTCATGCATTTTGGGACACTCTGGTTTGGTGCCTAAATATTTATAACTGAATTTCTTATTGGTGGATTGACTCTTATTAATGTACGCTGCCCTTCTTTGGATCCTATAACGGTTTTGTATTTAAAATCTATTTTGTCCAATATTAGTTTAGCTCTGCCAGCTCTTTTCTGGTTGCTGTTTGCATGGAATATTCCACATTTCACTTTCAACCTATTTATGTCTTTAGGTCAAAGTTGAGTCTCTTGTAAACAACATATAGTTGGATCATACTTTTTATCCTTGCTGCCAATCTAAATCTTTTGATTGGGTAATTTAATCCATTAACAGTCATCATTTTATCCTTTGGGTGTTGTATGCAGTATCTTTTTTGTTTCTTTTTTACCCTTTTAGTTACCCTTACTGATAATCTTCATTTCTTCACTGCACTCCATGCCTCTTTCTCCTGTCTTTTCCTTTCAGTGTTCAGAACTCCCTTTAGTATTTCTTTTAGGTCAGGCCACTTGTTAATGAACTCCCTCAGTTTCTCTTTGTGAATATTTAAAACTCTGCCTCAATTTTGAAGAACAATTTTGCTAGATAAAGAATTTTAGTTGTCAGATTTTCTCTTTTAGTACCTTAAATATATCATAGGATTGCCTTCTTGCCACCATGGTTTCTGATAAGAAATCAGAACTTAGTCTGTTTGAGGATCCCCTGTATGTTATGAATTGCTTTTCTTTTGCTATTTTCAGGATTCCCTCTTTATCTTTGGTATTTGACATTTTGATTAGTATGTGTCTCAGAGTAGGTCTATTAGGATTTATTATGTTTGGAGTACATTGCACTTCTTGGATATGGATATTTATGTCTTTGATAAAAGTTGGGAAATTTTCAGCCATTATTTCATCAAATATTCTTTCTTGTCATTTTCCTTTCTCTTCTCTTCCTGGGACCCCCATGACATGTATGTTTTTGTGCTTTGTGCTGTAATTCAAATTCCTGAGACCCTGCTCATTTTTTCCCATTCTTTTCTCTATCTGCTTCTCTGTCTGTAAGATTTCAATTGTCCTGTCTTCTGGTTTGCTGGTTCTTTCTTCTGCCTGTTTGAATCTGCTGTTGTGTGCCTCAAGTGTATTTGTAATCTCTTCTATTGCGCTTTTCATTCTCATCATTTGTTACTTTTTTATTTACTTTCAAATTTTCATTATGATCACTCAGTACCTTAATATTCTCTATATCTTAGCCATATTTTCCTTCATCTCTTTGATTTGATTTAGGAGAATTGTTTGATCATCATTGATTAGTTGTTCCATATTCACTCTCTCCTCTAAACTTCTAATTTGTTCCCTTGACTGATCATGTCTCCTGTTTCTTTGTATGGTTTGTAATTTTTTGCTGATATCTATGCACCTGACTATCTTTATGAGTTTACCATGAAAGTTAGTCTCCACTTCTCTAGGATTTTATTATTGATTGGCTTTGTGTTAAGACTCTTCTTTGGTTCTTGGTTCAACTTATTCTAGAACTTTAGCCTAGCAACATGTTTAACTGATCAGATTTTCTGAGCTCTTCTTCATCTGATTCTTCCCCTGATATGCAGCATAATTTTTAAGATCTCACTTTCTGTGCAATTGTTTCACCTCCTGAAGAAACCTTCCATTCCTATGTTCTTCCCCACTGTGAATCTTAATATATTCTTTGTTCTTGTGCAATATTTTTTTCCTTGCTCCTGTGGTATGTTTAAGTTCTTACCTTCACTTAGTGCCCCCTTTCCCTTACACTTTTCAATTCTGAAAATCTCCAGTCTTACAGCAGTTCAGTTTAGCTTCCATTAAATTTTTTTTCACTGGGAGTATTTTCTGCCTCTGGTTTCTTCCCTATTGGGGTATCCCACCCTGGGGAGCCAGATGACATCAGACCAGAAAGATTAAGCACTCCAGAATATTCCATTTTGCATTGAAGGAGAACCACTAAGAGTAACTGGCTTGGTAAATTCAGTTTTTGGCAACTGTTCTATGGTGTTTTTTCTCTCTCTCATACAAAAGGGAGCCCCTTTTGTATGAAGCTCTCCTCATTTGCAAGTGTTCAGCCTGGGGTGTCTGGACATTTGGGTCTCTATGCCTGGGTATATGTGGGGATATAACTTATAGTGATGAATTCCTCTATAGTCTGTGTTCCCAAGTTCCCAACTTTACTGCTAACTTTGGAGAACTCCATCCTGCTCTGGACCAAGTGAGGGGGAGGGGAAAGGACTGGCTGGTCTGTGATGGAAGTTTCTTTTCTGATATTTGTCTGCTTCTTTGATTTAGCATTTGTGGAGTCTTTCTGCAGTCTCTACCATCCTTCAGAGTTCTAAGCAAGTGGTATTTGTCCTATTATTGGCTGAATCTCTGGAAAGGTTTTTTCGGGGGATGTCTTATCTCCATGTTGATAATGTTAAACAGAATCTTAAGGATGGGATTTCTGATATGGTTCTAGGGTTGTTGTGATTTGTTTTTTAACCTAATTTGATTCAAAGGCATTCACGACTCTATTTCCAAAAATCAAGATGGCACTGATAGCCATGGTGTGAGTTGTCAGTAAAAATATGCAAAGTATCATTACTGAATATGGCAACTCAAATGCTTACAGAAAGGAAAGTCCTGTGTGAGCATGTTTTTGATATCTTAACCGAGTTTTATGGAGTGAAAGGGAGTAATGATGTTGACTCATTGTTCCTAAATAAGGTGGATACAGTTGTAAATAAAGGGATGAGCTCAAGACTTCAAATTCCCAATGTAAATGCCACATGAATGACATGAAAGTTTTTACATATAGCTTGAAAGAAAATCTTTTTTCATGTAGCTGCAGACTTGAGAACTCTGAAAACCAGCCTCAGTCTCATTGTGCACAAGGCTGAGATACAACATATATTGAATTCCCAAACTTGCAGCATGTCACTGTTAAAATGAAGGCATTTATTGGAAAGGAAGGTTGTCCTGAAAATTTCAGTGGGGACATATGGTGAATAATAATAATGGTGGGGACATACAAACCTTAGACTCTGCTGAGTCTTTGCCAGATAAACCTTGTGCTGGTTTGAATCAATGTTGCCTACAAAAGCCATGTTCTTTAATGAAATCTTGTGGGGCCAGACTTATTAGTCTTTTGATTAGAGTGAAAACTTTTGATTGAATGTTTCCTTGGAGATATGATTCATCCAGCTGTGGGTGAGGCCTTTGATTAAATTATTTCCAAGGAGATGTGACCCCACCCATTCCAGGTGAGTCTTAGATCACTGGAGTCCTTTAACAGAGCTCTCAGAAACAAGGAGTCAGAGAAGCTGAGAGACACATTTTGGAGATTAGCTAAGATATGTAATCCAGAGTTTGCCCCTGGGAGAAGCTAAGAGCTAAAACAGACACAGACACTTGGAGATTCTTGGAGATGCTAAGCTAAGAGATGAAGCCCAGAGTTTGCCCTGGAGAAGCTAAGAGAGGGCCCAAAATGCTTAGAGAGAAATGCTCTGGGAGAACAAGCAAGGATGCACAGAGGCTGAGAGAAGTTAAGAGAGACACAGTCACTAAATTTAGATGCTGTATTAGTTAGGGTTCTCCAGAGACATTTTGGAAAAAGCCATTTTGAAACCAGAACCTGGGACCAAGGAACAGAAGATGCCAGCCACATGCCTTCCCAGCTAACAGAGTTGTTCCAAATGTCATCAGCCTTTCTTAAGTGAAAGTATCCTCTTGTTGATTTCTTGGTTTGAACACTTTTATGGCCTTACTTGTAACCTAATAAATCCTCCTTATAAAAGCCAAACTATTTCTGGTGTTTTGCATAATGGCAACTTCAGCAAACTGGAAAAAGCTTCTAATGCCCTTTCCTGGGGAAACAGTCAATCAATCTCCATTCTACTCTGAGGAATCAATCATCCAGCACCCACCTAAAGAGATTGACCCTGCTGTGCTTAATAATCCTTTCCTGTGGAAAGAGTCACCACACTTCTGTCTGAAGAGATCAATTTTCCTTCCAAGGTGAAACTAAAGTGGAATGCCTTGAGATAGTCAGCTTGCAAAACACATCTAATTCAATTCACCCACCCCCATAACCCCTCTTTTTTCCTGACCTAAAAGTAGACTGAAGAACCAACAGGCACCAAAAGATGGGATAAAAAGTGTGACCCATGAGGAGGTGCACTATAATCTAAAGGAACTGCATGATTTTTGAAACTTATGTAGAGAGAAATTGGGGTAATATGTGTGGGAATGCATATTAAGAATGTGGGATAATGGTAGAAGGAATGTCAAATTGGATCAAGGTGAATTTACTGATATGGGCCCATTAAGCAGAGATTTTGGTTTCAATGTTGAAGCTTGAGGAGTTAAAAAAAGTGCCCTAACAATGTGGTAGAGTGGCTGGCAGAAGCATGGACCAAAGGTGGCCTAAATTGCCTGATGTCAAAATGCCAGTACTGCCCTGGTATAATGTAGATGAAGGGTTTAAAGGATTTAGAGAGATTGGAATGTTAGAGTGATTTATCAGGTAAGAACTGATCACTTGCCCCAGGAATGTCCAGAAGACACAATTTTCACCAGGATTGTAAGGAATAAATTTGTGAGACTAATTCCACCATCCCTGAAGAGCTCTGTGGTTGCTCTTCTCCATAGCTCAGAGAGTATTGTGGGAACTGCTGTCACTCAACTTAGATGCTGTATTAGTTAGGGTTCTCTAGGGAAACAGAATCAATAAAAGATATCTATAAATAAAAGATTTATAAAGTGTCTCATGCAACTGCAGAAATGCATGAGTCCAAATTTTGTAGGCCAGGCAGCAAACTGGCAACTCCAATGATGATGTCTGATGAACTCCTCAGGCAGAGTACTGGCAACTTTGATGAATGCATTCAGTGAAATCCCCAGGAAATGAATTGGCAGCTTTGATGAACTCAGGAAATGCTTTGCTGGTCAGCCAAAGAAGTGAAGGTCCTCTATCTGTCTGGCTTAAAAGTCTTCAACTGAATGGGTTAAATCCAGCTGACTGCATTCTCTTATTGTGGAAGACACACCCTTCATTGACATCATCAGTCACAGCTGTAGCCATTGATTGATGATTTAATAAACCAGGCTTCTGGTTTATCAAGCAACCACAAATGTCCTCACAGCAATGGTTAGGCCAGTGCTTGTGACCACACACCTGGGTAACATCAGCTGGCCAATTTTTATTTATTTATTTATTTTATTTATTTTTTATTGAGATTGTTCAGATACCATACAACTATCCAAAGACCCAAAGTGTACAATCTATTGCCCATGGCATCACCATACAGCTGTGCATCCATCAACACAATTTTTTTCAGTGTTTAGAACATTTTCACTACTCCAGAAAAGAAATGACAAAAAAAGGAAACTCACATCCTCCCATACCCCTAACCACGCCCCCCCCACTATTTATTCATAGTTTTGGTGTAGTACATTTGTTACTGTTGTTGAAAGAATGTTAACATACTACTATCTGTAGTATATAGTTTGCAATAGGTATATATTTTTTCCCTATATGCCTATTATTAACCTCTTTTAGCAGTGTTATTCTCATTACATGCTACCATCACCCTTGTCCATTTCCAAATATTTAAGTTCAACGTAGTTGAACATTCTGCTCATAATAAGCAACCACTCCCCATTCTTTAGCCTCATTCTATATCCTGGTAACTTATATTTCATGTCTATGAGTTTACATATTATAATTAGTTTATATCAGTGAGACCCTGCAATATTTGCCTTTATGTGTCTTATTTCACTCAATATAGTGTCCTCAAGGTTTCTTCATCAACCCATTTCTTTTAAGATGGTTTTGTTCAAACACTATACATTCTGTCCTAAGTAAACAATCATTGGTTCCCCGTATAGTCATATATTTAGGTATTGAGCATCATCACCACTCTCTATATAAGGAAATTTCTTCCACAAAGATGGAGGAATAGTCAAAGGACTCAGAGAGGCAAAAGAAAAAGGCAAGAGAAAGAGAGAAAAACAAACAAACAAACAAAAAACTTGATATCTAGAAGGTGACAGAAGGAAAGATAGCATTAACCTAAAGTAGGATAAAGAAGCAGACAGCATCACGAATGCCTGGAGTCCCATACCCTTCCCCTATTCCTCACCCCCCAAATGCATTTAGCTTTGGTATATTGCTTTTGTTACATTAAAGGAAGCATAATACAATGTTTCTGTTAATTGTAGCCTCTAGTTTGCATTGACTGTATTTTCCCCTAGTCCCACTCTATTTTTAACACCTTGCAATGTTGACATTCATTTGTTCTACCTCATGTAAAAACATATTTGTACCTTTTATTTCAATCGTTGAGCACCCTAGGTTTCTGAGTTACACAGTCCCAGTCTTTATCGTTCATCTTTTGTTCTGGTGTCCCACATGATCCCAGCCTTCCTCTTTCAACCATATTCAGTCATCTTTGTTCAGTGTACTTACATTGCTGTGCTACTATCTCCCAAAGTTGTTTTCCAAACCTCTCACTCCTGTCTTTTCCTTTCTGTCTGCAGTGCTTCCTTTAGTGTTTCCTGTAGAACATGTTTCTTGTTCACAAACTTGGTCATTGTCTGTCTGTCAGAGAATATTTTAAGCTTTCCTTCAAATCTGAAGGATAGTTTTGCCAGATATAGGATTCTTCATTGGTGGTTTTTCTCTTTCAGTATCTTAAATATATCACCTCACTTCCTTCTTGCCTCCATAGTTTCTGTTGAGAAATCCACACATAGTCTTAACAAGCTTCCATTGTATGTGATAGATCATTTCTCTCTTGCTGCTTTCAGGATTCTCTCGTTATCTTTGATGTTTGATAATTTGATTGTTAAGTGTCTTTGCTTAGGCCTATTCAGATCTATTCTGTTTGGGGTATGCTGTGCTTCTTGGATCTGTAATTTTATGTCTTCCATAGGAGATGGGAAATTGTCATTGATTATTTCCTCTATTATTTCTTCTGCCCCCTTTCCCTTCTCTTCTCCTTTTTGGACACCAATGACATGTATATTCTTGCTCTTCCTTTTGTCCTTAATTTCCCAGAGATGTTGCTCATATTTTTCCATTCTTTTCTCTGTTCTTTTGTGCATAGGCTTTCAGGTGCCTTGTTCTCCAGTTCCTGAGTGTTTTCTTCTGCCTCTTGAGATCTGCTGTTGTATGTTTCCAGTGTGTCTTCCATCTCTTGTGTTGTGCGTTTCATTTCCATAGATTCCGCCAGTTGGTTTTTTGAATTTTCAGTTTCTACCTTACGTATGTCCTGTGTTTTCATTATATGGTTCATCTCTTTTGCCATATCTTCCCTAAACTTTTTGAATTCAGTTATTATTAGTTGTTTCAATTCCAGCATCACAGTTGAAGTGCAAGTTTGTTCCCCTGACCAGGCTATGACCTCATTTTTCTTGGTGTAGGTTGTAGTTTTCTGTTGTCTAGGCATGGTTTCCTTGGTTACCCCAATCAGGCCTCCCCAGACCAGAATTGGCTAAGTTCCCAGAAGGAAGAAATATTCAGTATCTGGTTTCCCTGACGGGGTGTCTTTGAAAATTTGTACACCCTCTGATGCCTCCAGTCACTGCTTTTCTGCCCAGCAGGTGGCGCCTGTTAGCCTATAATTCTTGACTGGTGTAAGTTCTGAATGAAAGGCAGGTAGTAGAGCTGGGACCCACCCATTTCCTCTTAGAGAAGATAGACACCCTAGGGGAAGGTCATTAGCATTTCAATGGTCTCTCTCTGCCTGTGCTATACCCTTGTTTGGGTCACAGAACTGGGAACTAAAAATGGCTGAGGCTTTCTCCACTGAGTCAAAAAAGGAATAGAGCTAGTCTGAGGTGACCCTCCAGCTCCCCAAGGTCAGTTGTTACCCAAAGCCTCTGTCTACTTGTTGGGGATTCATACCTCATAGTGAGCAGTTCACACTCACTAATTAAAACCCCAGTTGGAGCTCAGCTGAGCTATATTCACTTGCTGGGAGAAAGCTTCTCTCTGGCACCACAAGGCTTTGTAGCTTGGGCTGTAGGGGAGGGGTTTCCTGATTTGGATCTACAGTTTTTACTTACAGATTTTATGCTGTGATCTTGGGCATTCCTCCAAATTCAGGTTGGTATATGATGAGTAGACAGTCACATTTGTCCCCCTGCAATTATTCTGGATTATTTACCAGTTGTTTCTGTTTTTTTTAGTTGTTCCAAGGGGACTACTTAGCTTCTATTCCTCTCTATGCTGCCATCTTAGATCCTCCATCCAGCTGGCCAATTTGACACATGAACCTAGCCATGACACTCCATGCCTTGTCAACTTTGCAGTTATACACATCACCTAAAACCATACTTTATCTCTAAGTAGAGAACAATAACAGACATATATTTCACATAATAATACTCCCCTGTCCAGCATACAACCAGAAATATGCTAAATCTCTCCCAAAAAGGGTGCAAGTCCTTGGGTGACATTAACTCTTAAAAATGATTTCCTTTAACTTCAATACTGCAAAATGAATACAGCCTATGTCACATGATAAGGGGATAAGAAAAGAAGAAAGCAATGATATTTGCTTTACAGACAAATACAAACATACTCATAACAAAACAAGGAGGAAATATTCATGCCCTCATAGTCCTCATTTCTGTAACTGGTCACATGGCATTTGTTTACATTTATCATACCTTCTTCCACATTCCATGTTCCCTTTACCCTCAGCAAGCAGCTCAGCTGGCCATGGTTCTTTGCTTGGTGGGGTGAGCAAACTTTCATTCCTGAAGTGTTTTGAACATTGGTAGGCCTTCCTGGATAGGGTTCTTGCAGTTTTCCATTGACTTTCATCACAGGGCATGGTAGTACTAAGAGATGTTCTGTACTCCACAAAAACACTTCTTTACCTCCATTGTGTAGTTGCAGTGCTGTTTCCCCTTAATAGTCAGGATCAATCACCCCAGCAAGTACAGTAATCCCATTCCTTGCCTGTTGGTTCAGAGGCATAAGAAGCCCAAAATGGCCAGGTGGCACTATTAACTTCCAGTTTAATGGGATTATTGTTGTGTTTACTGATGGAAGCTCTTCTCCTTTTGGAACAAAGGCTTGTAGACAAGGAGAGCTTAAGTTTGCAGGGACAGAAAGAAAACATTTACCTAGTGGATCACTAGGGGTGATAGTGAGTGGTGCCACTCCTGTTTCTACCCCTTGATTCCTGGACCCATGGATCCTGGCTATGGGAAAAACAGCACCTTAGAGTGGATGCTGATTAAGAGCATACACAGCTTCATGGAGAATACTGCCCCAGCCCTGCAAGGTACTGTCACTAGTTGGCAGCACAATTGAGTCTTCAACAGGACATTCCACCATTCTATCAACCCAGCTGCTTCTGGATGATGGGAAACATGGTATGACCAGAGAATTCCATGAGCATGTGCCAATTCCCTCACTTCATTTGCTGTAAAGTGGGTTCCCTGGTCAGAAGCAATGCTGTGTGGAATACCATGATGTTGGATAAGGCATTTTGTAAGTCCACAGATGGCAGTTTTGGCAGAAGCATTTCATGCAGGGAAGGCAAACCCATATATAGAATATGTGTGTATTTCAGTAAGAAGAAATCGCTGTCTCTTCCATGATGGAAGTAGTCCATTGTAATCAACCTGCCACAAAGAAACAGGCTTATCACCTTGGGGAATGATGCCATATTGGGGACTGAGTGTGGTGTCTGCTTCTGGCAGATTGGACACTCTGCAGTGGCTGTGACCAGGTTGGCCTTGGTGAGTACATGTTTCTGAGCTCATGAATAACCTCCATCCCTACCAGCATGACTACTTTGTTCATAAGCCCATTGGGCAATGGCAGGACTTGCTGGGGAAAGAGGCTGATTGGTATCCACCAAATGGGTCATTTTATCCACTTGGTTATTAAAATCTTCTGCTGAAGTTACCCTCTGGTGAGCATTCACATGGGACACAAATAGCTTCATGTTTTTTGCCCACTCAGAAATGTCTATCCACACACCCCTTCCCCAGACTTCCAATCTTCCAATCACATTCCTTCCAAGTCCCTGACCATCCAGACAAACCATTAGCAACAGCCCATGGATCAGTATATAGATGCACCTCTGTCCAGTTCGCCTTCCAAGCAAAATGAGCAACCAGGTGCATGGCTCAAAGTTCTGCCCACTAGGAGGTTTTCCCCTCACCAATGTCCTTCAGTGATATCCCAGAAAGGGGCTGCAGTGCTACAGCTGTCCACTTTCAGGTGGTGCCTGCATATTGTGCAGAACCATCTGTAAACCAGGCCTGAGTCTTCTTTTTCTCAGTCAGCTGATTGTAAGGAACTCTCCAAGATGCCATAGCTGTGAGCTGGGAAAGAAAAGGTAAGACGGGAGGAGTGAGGGCCATGGGTATTTGGTCCACTTCCTCATGTAACTTACTTGTGCTTTTAGGACCTCTTGAGCTCTATCTAATATATACCATTTCCATTTTATGATGGAGTGCTGCTGTGCATGCCCAACTTTATGGCTTTGTGGGTCACAACATCTCATGATAGGTAACTCAGGTCTCATAGCAACTTGGTGGCCAGTGGTTAAGCATTCTGTCTCTACTAAGGCCCAGTAGCAAGCCAACAGCTCTTTCTCAAATGGAGAGTAGTTATCTGCAGAGGATGTTAAATTTTACTCTAAAATCCTGAGGCCTGCATTGTGATTCTCCTATGGGAGCCTTCCAAAGGCTCCAAACAGCATTTCTATTTGCCACTGCATTCCAGCACCCTTGAATCAGAAGCATCATATGGTCCAAACAGCAAAGCAGCTTGCACAGCAGCCTGGACTTGTCACAGAGCCTCATCTTGTTCTGGCCCCCACTCAAAACTAGAAGCTTTTCTGGTCATTCAGTAAATGGGCTGGAGTTGCACACCCAAATGAGGAATATTATTGTCTTCAAAATCCAAAGAGGCCAACTAAGAATTGTGCCTCCTTTTGGGTCATGGGAGAGGCCAGATGCAACAGCTTATCCTTCAACTTAGAAGGGATATCTTGACCTGCCCCACACTACTGCACACCTAGAAATTTTACTGAGGTGGAAGGCTCCTGTATTTTTTTTGGATTTATCTCCCATCCTCTGCCATGCAAATACCTTACCAACAAATCTAGAGTAGTTGCTACTTCTTGCCCACTAGGTCCCATGAACATGATATCATCAATATAATGAATCAGTGTGATGTCTTGTGGGAGGCAGAAATGATCAAGTTTCCTTCGGATAGTATTCTGTCATAGGGTTGGAGAGTTGATATAACTCTGAGGTAGTACAGTGAATTTAAACTGCTGGCCTTGCCAGCAGAATGCAAACTGTTTCTAGTGATCCTTACTAACAGCTATTGAGTAAAAAGCATTTGCCAAATCAATAGCTGCATACCAGGTACCAGGGGATGTGTTGATTTTCTCAGGCAGTAATACCACATCTGAAACTGCAGTGGCAATTGGAGTCACCTCCTGGTAAGCTTATGATAATCCACTGTCACCTCCAAGACCCATCCATTTTTTGCACAGGACAAATAGGAGAGTTGAATGGGGATGTGGTGGAAATGACCACCCCTGCATCCTTCAAGTCCTTAAGAGTGGCGTTAATCTCTGCAATCCCTCCAGGAATCTGGTATTGCTTCTGGTTTACTATTTTGCTAGGCAGGGGCATTTCTAGTGGCTTCCACTTGACTTTTCCCATCATAATAGCCCTCACTTCAGGGAACAAATGTGAGTATTCTGCCAATTGCTGATTATGTCTACAATTATGCATTTTGGCACTGGTGAAATATCCACAGAATGGGTCCAGGGACACACTGAATACACTGTGAGATGGACATGAGCTACAACTCCAGTGATCACCTGACCTCCATAAGCACCAACTCTGACTGGTGGACCAGAGTGATGTTTTGAGTCTCCTGGAATCAATGTCACTTCTGAAGCAGTGTCTAATAATCCATGAAATATCTGATCATTTTCTTTTCCCCAATGCACAGTTACCCTGGTAAATGGCTGTAGTTCCACCTGGGGAAGGCTGGGAAGAAGATTAATGGAATAAATTTTTGACAGTGTAACAGGGTCCTTCCCCAAGGGTACCCAGACTTCCCCTCATTCAAGGGCTCTGGATCTGTAAACTGTCTCAAGTCTGGGAATTGATTAAGGGGCTGTGACTCTCTGCTTTTATAATTCAAGGGAGACCTTTGTTCACTTGACCTAGAATTCTGCTTATATAGTTCCAAAAAGAATTTAGTCAATTGCCCATTGATTTTACTACTAGGTACTCCATGATCTACTAGCCAACACCATAAGTCTCTTGAGTCAGATTATTTTGACTGCTGCTTTGAGCCTGTTTTCCATTATGGTAACCATGCCCACCTTGTCTTTGGCAACAAACTGCACCATGTGGCTTCTGCCAACTCAAGATCTGATTATCCCCATTGTGTTTAAGGATTCCAGCTCAGTGACAGCAGTTCATACAGTAATATTTGACCTACAGAGAAGAGAAGGGTGACTACAGAGCTCTTCAGGGATGACGGAGCTAGTCTCACAAATTTATTCCTCAGAGTCCTGGTAAAATGTGTGTCCCCTGGATATTCCAGGATTGTTTGAGTAGTTCTTCCATGATAAATCCACTCTAACATTCCAATCTCTCTAAGCCTTTGAATTCCCTCCTCTACAATATACCAGGGCAGTTCTGTCATTTCAACCTCAGTTAATGTCAGCCATCTTTTGATCCATGTTTTAACCAACCACCCAAACTGTTAATACCCTTTCTAACCCCTTGAGCTACAACACTGAATGCAGAATCTCTGCTTTGTGGACCCATATCTGTAAGTTCAGCCTGATCCAACTTCATATTCCTTCCACCATTATCCCACACACTTAATATCCATTCTCACACATATTCCCCTGGTTTCTGTCTGTATAAGTTAGAAAACTCATACAGTTATTTTGGAGTACAATGTACTTTCTCATGGATCACACTTTGTACCTCACCCTTTGTGGCCTGTTGGGACCTTAGCCTAGTTATAGGTCTTGAAGCAAAATCTGCTGGTGTGGGTAAGTCATGAAAAGAATTAGAAGTATCTCTCAGGCCATTTACCTCAGGACATTCTGTTGTAGTTTCATCTTATAAAACAGGATTAATCTCTCCATACAGAGGAATGAGGGCTGCTTCCTCAGGGGAGGTGATTACAGGTTTATCAGGCACTGAAGGGTTAATCTCTTTAGGTGGAGTTTGGATGGCAGGCTCCTCAGGGTAGACTGGAGGTTGGGAAGCTGTTTCCTCAGGGCAGACCACTAGGAGTATATCTAACAATGACTCAGCAGAATCCAGGGTTCTAGTGTCCTCACTGCCATTATTATCAATCCATATGTCCCCATCCCAAGTTTCAGGATCCCATTCTTTTCCAATGCCTTTACTTTAACAGGTTGAGATTTTAGTTTATGTTGTAAATCTGCTACTCACACGATAAGACTCTGGGTCTGGTTTTCAGAAATTTCAAGTCTGCAGCCACAGGAAATAAGATTTTCTTTCAGGGCACAAATAGAAACCTTCACAACTGTCATACAGCTCCTAAGTTTCAAATCTGAAGCCTTTAGCAATCCCTTTCTCTTATAACTTTATCCAGCATATCTAAGAGCAATCAGCCAACATCATTATACTTATTATCTGCAAAATGCTGTGAAGGTGTCAAAAACACTGTCACCCAGACCCTTGCTTCGTATAATAGTATGATTAGGAGATTCAAATGGTGCTATTTTGCATTTCTCCATTGCCAACTCATGCCATGGACTGTCAGAGTCATCTTGATTATTGGAAATGGAGTCATCAATGCCTTTCAATCTAATCAGAGTAGAAAACCAATTGTAAAAGCCCATTTTAAGATTCTGTTTCTCAAGAACCACTCCTTGTACTAAGTTTTATTAGTTAGAGTTCTCTAGGGAAACAGAATCAACAAGAGATATCTGTAAATATAAGATTTATAAAACTGTCTCACACAACTGGGTATGCATGAGTCCAAATTCCATAGGCCAGGCAGCAAACTGGCAACTCCAATGAAGATGTTCAATGAACTCCTCAGGCAGTGAACTGGCAACTTCAATGAACATATTCCATGAACTCCTCAAGAAATGAACAGGCAACTTCAATGAACTCCTCAGGAAATACTTCACTGGTCAACTGAAGAGGTGAAGGTCCTCTATCTGTCTGGCCTAAAAGTCTTCAACTGAT
Organism: Choloepus didactylus; assembly: GCF_015220235.1. NCBI lineage: Eukaryota > Metazoa > Chordata > Mammalia > Pilosa > Megalonychidae > Choloepus > Choloepus didactylus. The sequence continues at coordinate 222,396 of NW_023637604.1, read as the reverse complement.
TGGATTAAATCCAGCTGAATGCATTCTCTCATTTTGGAAGACATATTTGTCATTGACATCATCATTCTCAGCTACAGCCAATTGACTGATGATTTAACTAACCAGCCTTCTGGTTTATCAAGCAGCCATAAATGTCATCATGGCAATGGTTAGGCCATTGCTTACTTGACCAGACAACTAGGTACCATCACCTGGCCAAGTTGATACATGAACCTAACCATCATAGATGCTTAAACAAATGGGGATGGTCAGATCCAGGGTCAGCAGAAGCCAAGTTGTAACATTTAATTGACAAAGGCTAGTGGGCATGGCATCCATAAGTGACAGCATAGTCAAAGCAGTAATCAGAACAGCCTTACTCACAGAGACCTAAGGCATTGGATAGTAGATCATGGGGTACCTAGAAGTAAAATAGATGGGTAATCTGCTAAAGTCTTACTTGATATGTAGAAACAGAAGTGTCCTAGATAAAGTGAGCAGATATATGGCTTGAATTACAAAAACAAAATCACTGCCCCTAAGTCAATTTGCAGATTTGAAATAGGTTACAGACTCATATCCCCTTGAATGAAAGGAAAGCCAGGTCCCCCTGGGGAAGGACCCTGCTACACTGCCAAATATTTATATTGTTAATCTTACTCCAAGTCTTTCCCAATGGGATCTACTGTCTTACCAATGTGACTGTGCTTTGGGGAAAAGGAAATGATCAAACATTTTGCAGATTATTAGATATTGACCTGGAAGTGACATTAATTCCATGAGCTCCAAAATGTCACTGTGGTCATGCAGTCACTGAGGGGGCTTAAAAAGGTCAGTTAATGAATGAAGTTTTATCTTGGGTCCATTTCACAGTGGATCCAGTGTGGCCCCAGACCCATTCTGTGGTTATTTCCCCAGTCCCAGAATCCATAATTAGAATAGACATACTCAGAAACTAGCAGAATAGATGCATTGGTTCCATGACTTGTTGAGTGAAGGCTATTATGGCAGGAAAGACAAAGTGGATGCCACTAGAACTGCCTCTACCTAGCAAAATAGCAAATCACAAGCAATACTGCATTCCTGGAGGGATTGCAGAGATTAATGCCACCATTAAGGATTTGAAACATGCAGGGATAGTTATCCCCACCACATCACCATTCATTTCTCCTATTTGGCCTGTGCAGGAAACATATGGATCTTGAAATATGACAGTGGATTATCATAAACTTAACCCATTGGTGACTACAATTGCAGTTGCTCTTCCAGATGTGGTACCATTGCTTGAGCAAGCCAGCACATCCCCTGATAGCTCTGGTAGCTGGTAAGCAGCTATTGATCTGGCAAATGCTTTTTTCTCAATTGCTATTAGTAAAGACTATGAAAAGGAGTTTGCTTTCAGCTGTCAAGGCCAGCAGTACACTTCCACTGTCTTACTCAGGGGTGTATTAACTTTCCAGTCCTATGTCATAATCTAGTCTACAGAGACATTGATCATCTCTCACTCCCACAAGACATCATAACACTGGTCATTATATTGATGATATCATGTTGATTGACCTGTCAAGCAAGAAGTAGCAACTACTCTAGGCTTATTGATAAGGAATATGCATGTTAGAGTGTGGTAGATAAATCACACAAAAATTCATGGGACTTCAACCTCAAGTAAATTTCTTGGTATCCAGTGGTGTGGGGCGTGTCAAGATATCCCTTCTTAGTTGGAGGATAAGCTGTTGCAACTGGCCCCTTCTAAAACCACAAAAGAGGCACAAAAGCCTAGCTGGTATCTTTTGATTTTGGAGACAGGATATTCCCCACTAGGGTTTGCACATTCACCTAGTGACTGGAAAACCTGCTTGTTTTGAGTGAGGATTAGAACAAGAGGAGTCTCTGCAACAGTTCCAGGCTGCTATACAAGCTTCTCTGCCCCTTGGGCCATATGATCCAGCAGATCCAATGGTGCTGGAAATGTCCATGGAAAAAAGAGATGTTGAATGTGGCTTCTGGCAGGCCACTATATGAGAGTCAGAGCTCAGAACCTTAGCATTTTGGAGCAAAGCCCTGCTGTACTCTGCAGATAACCTCTCTTATTTTGAGAAATAGATTTTGGCCTTCTACAGGGCCTTAGTAGAGACTGAACACTTAACTATGGGCCACCAACTTCCATGAAACCTGAGTTGCCTATGAGGTACTGTGTGTTGTGTGACCCATCAAACCATAAATTTGTGTGTACACAGCAGCATTCCACCACAAGATGGAAGTGATATATATGAGGTAGGGCTTAAGCTGGCCCTGAAGTCACAAGTAAGTTACACAAGAAGTGGCTGAAATGTCCATGGCCCCCAGTTCTACCACAATACCTTCTCTTTCCCAGCCCAAAGCTATGAGCTTTGGGGGAGTTCCTTATAATCACTTAACTGATGAAGAGAAAACTTGGGCCTTAGATGGTTCTGCATGATATACAGTTACCACCCAAATATGGACACCTGCTGAACTGCAGCCCCTTTCTGGAACATCCCTGAAGGGCAGTGGTGAAGAGAAATACTCACAGGAGACTGAACTTTGAGCAGTGCACATGGTTGTTTATTTTGCTTGGAAGGAGAAAAGCTGGAAGTGTATTTGTTTACTGATTCTTGGACTATAGCCAATGGTTTGGTTGGATGTTCAGGGTCTTGGATGTAACATAATTGAAAAATTGGTGACAAGGAGGTCTGGGTGAGAGTTATGTGGATAGACCTTTCTGAGTGGGCAAAAACCATGACGATATTTTTATCTCATATGAATGCTCACCAGAGGGTGACTGCAGGACAGGAAGATTTTAATAAAAAGGGGATAGAATGACCCATTCTGGGATACCTATCAGCCTGTTGGTTCTGTTCCCTGTAGATACCTTACTAAAACACTCATTTTATATTTGAGAAAGCTTCAGCACCAGAAGGCTAGGAAATTTTTGTGTTACACAGTAGGTAAGTCACAGAACCCAAGTTCAAATACAGAGAACCACTCCACTGAACTAGTTCCTCTCCCCCTGGCCTCCAGTTGGGTTTTCTGCCATGGCTGCTGTGTTTCATGTAATTCTTGGCAGCATTAGAGCATGATAGCTGTTGGATATTGATCAGATATTTTTCAAATATCACCTGTATTGTGCTCAGGAAGTTACCTTCCATTCCTAGTTTATTAATGTTTTCATCATGAAACTGTGCTGGAGTTTGTCAAATGTTTTTCTGCATCAGCTGAGATGATCATGTATTTTTTCCCTTCATTCTATTAATGTGATATATTACATTGATTGGTTTTCATATGTTGAATCACTCTTACATTTCTGGATTAATCCCACTTGGTCATAATGTGCTGCTGGATTTGGTTTGCTATTATTTTGTTGAGGATTTTTTCATCATTCATAAGAGATACTATTATTATTATTTCATTCCTTGTGATTTCTTTGTCTACCTTTGGAATCAGGTTAATTAAGATCTCCTAGATAGAGTTAGGAAGTATTCCCTCCTCTTCTATTTTTGAAAATGTTTCAGAAGGATTGGTGTTAATCTTTCTTTAAATGTTTGCTAGAATGTACCTGTGAAGACCTCTGGTCCTAGATTTTTTATTTGTTTGTTTGGAGGAGGTTTTCTGATTACTAATTAAATCTCTTTCTGTGTTATAGAACATTCCATATTTTCTAATTATTCTTGAATCAGTTTTAGCAGTTTGTGTGTTTCTAGGAATTTGTCCATTTCATCTAGGTTACCTATTTTGTTCATGTACAATTGTTCATAGCATTCTCTTATAATCCTTTGTATTTCTGTAAGGTCAGTCATAATGTCCTGATTTCATTTACACTTTAATAATTTGAGTCCTCTCTTTTTTTTTAAAGTCAGTTTAGCCAAAGGTCTGTAACTTTTGTTAATATTTTATGAGAACCAAAATTTTGTTTTCATTGGTTTTCTCTACTCTTTTCCATTCTCTATGTCATTTATGTCTGCTCAAATATTTATATTTCCTTCCTTCTGCTACATGTGGATTTAGTTTATTCTTTTCCAATTCTTTAAGGTTTAAAGTTAGGTTATTTGGTTGAGGGATTCCAAATAGAGTCAAGAGATCACTCTGGTGGGCACTCTTATGCACCAATAGATAACCCTTCTTAGGTTTTAATGTACTGGAATAAATAGAAGTAAATACCTGAAAGTAACAAACTGCAACCCAGTAGCCTTGACTCTTGAAGACATATTTATAACAATGTAGCTTACAAGGGGTGACAATGATTGGGGAAGTCAGTCTGGGTCCAGAGCCCATACTCTAACTAAGACATTGATTCAAACTAGAGTAAAATTCATATATGTGGAAACTAAACAATTTCCCCTTTATCCAGTGTATGGATGGATGAGTAGAAAAATATGGACAAAAAACTAAAGGAAAAATAGGGTGGGTGGGATGATGTGGGTGTTCTTTTATACTCTTATTTTTTCCTACTCTTATCTTCACTTTTTTGGGTACAAGGAAAATATTCAAAAAAATAGATGGGGGTAATGAATGAACAACTATATGATGGTAATGTGAACAACTGATTATACACTTTGGATGATTGTATGTTATGTGAATATATCTCAATAAAATTGAATATATAAAAAAGTTAGGTTATTGACTTGAGGTCTTTCTCTTTTATTAAAGTAGGCATTTACAGCTATGAATTTCCTTCTGAACACTGCTTTCACTACATCCCAAAAGTTTTGGGCATGCTGTGTTTTCTTTTTCTTTTGTCTCAAAGTACTTTCTAGTCTGCCTTGTGATTTATTCTTTCACTCACTGATTGTTTAATTTCCACATATATGAATTTTACTCTAGTTTGAATCAATGTTGTAGTTAGAGTATGGGCTTTGGACCCAGACTGACTGGGTTGGAATCTCTGTGACCTTGGACAATTTATAACCCCTTTTTTATTTAGTTTCCTCATGTAAATTAGGACAGTAATATTATTGTCTTCAGAGGATTATTGTGAGGATTCAATGAGATAGACTATGTAGGGCACTTAAAACAGTCCAGGTAAATAGTAAATACTCAATAAATTATCTTCAGTAGTACATGAACTTTGAGAAATAGTAAAATCTGATTGATAAATATTTAGGGATATATATAGCCATTATTTGGAATATAAATATTTTGGAAACTCTTGGGCAGGTACTCTTCTTTTAATCAAAGAAGTGTTATGATGACATGGTACACCTAACCATATTAAGCTCAGGGAAACTAGAGTTGTGGGAAAATGGATCACATACCACTGAACTATTTCTGCTATTCATCCCTGTGAAGTGCATTAGATTTTATATTCCAGGATGACAGAAAGTGAAAATTGTGAATATCTGTGCTCTGAAATGAAGAGAAACTGAGGAAATAGCTGAAAGAGAAACAGGAAACTGGTAGACTCTCTCAGGGTTTCATAATGAACATAATGTTTCAGAATAGGTTCACCCCTCTACAAAAGTATACTACAAAATTTCCTAATCAACACCAGGAGAAAGTTAAGCAGGAGGACACAAGTAAGAGACAATGGTGCAGACATGAGCAGATGCAATCTTTGGACATTGAGCAGAAAATCCCCAGAATATGCTTCAAAGTCAGGGGTAGTGACACTGGTGGATCAGGGTACTGTGCCCCATAAAAATATCATTATAAGAAATAGCAATTCAAAGCCTCTAGCCAAGGCAGTAACATGAGAAACATTGTTATAATATCATCAGCAGCTAGGACATACTTCTGTTTGAAAGAAATGTATCTCAGGATTCCAACTCAGAGAGCACTGATTTGCAAACTTCTCATTAGCTGTTTTGGAGGTGTTTATTCACTGGGGGCATCTGAGTGGATGGTGTGAGGAATATGGCACAAAAGGGGTTGGATTTTCTGCAGTTTTAAGGCAGAATAACCATCTGAGCTGTTTTGGATCTGTTATGTACCCCATACAAGGCCATGTTCTCTTAATCCAATCTTGTGGGGACAGACCTATTGTTGATTAGATTGTTTCCTTGGAAATGTGACCCACCCAATTATGGGTGGAACCTTTTGATTAGATTATCTCTATGGAGATGTGAACCATCCCATTTAAGGTGGGTCTTAATTAGCTTATTGGAGTCCTTAAGAGGGTTCAGGGAGAGACATTTTGAAGAAAGCTCAAAGATGCTTAGAGAGAAAATGCCTAGAGATGTTTTAGAGACCACCAGTGAAACCAGAGCCAAGAGAACTAAGAGATTAAATCCAGAGTTTGCTCTGGAGACGCTAAGAGAGGACTCAGAGACACTTAGACAGAAATGCCCCAGGAGAAACAAGCAGAGAGCTGAGAGAGCTAAGAGAGACAGAAGTCAGAGAAATTTTTGAGAAAGCCATTTTGAAACCAGAACCAAGGAGAAGGACCAGTGGACAGTGCCATGTGCCTTCCCATGGGACAAAGGAACCCCAGGTGTCATTGGCCTCTCTTCAAAGTCAAGGTATCTTTCTCTGGGTGCCTTAAGTTGGGCATTTTCATGGCTGTAGAACTGTAAATTTGTAACCTAGTAAATTTCCAATGAAAAAGCCAAACCATTTCTGGCAATTTGCATTCAGGCAGCTTTAGCAAACTGGAACAGATTTTGGTACAGATCATCCATTTCTATTTTCTTTTCTAGTACAAGGTCCTGAATAGGTGTATGGAATTAAGTAACATTCTGGGAATTATGTCATACACTCCTCAGGAATAAGTTTGGTTACTTCCCTCTGTGTAGATAAGACCCTTGTCTGGGAAGAAGATTTGTATTTAAAGCTAGTTTAGTCAAACAGATAGCATGCATGTACTCTTGAAATTGTACAGAATTCCAGCTAACTCAATTGCCAGATAAGTCAGAAGTGGGCTGTGTTGTAGACCATGATATAGGTTGGTGTCTTTATAGTATAATTCTTAAAATAGGGGATACAAATGGTAAAACAGAAGTTTTATATTAGGAATTTTCTATACTGTATTTGTATGGTCTTTCTTCCCTTTGAGAAATTGAAGAAAATTGTATACAAATTAAAGGTTAAGAAGTGAGTATGTTTTGGCAAAAAATATACCAGAAATCAAAGATAATATGGTGAATATGACCCAGCTAGATTTTTTTTCTTTCTACCATTTGTATAAGAAATAGTATTTAGTGCCCCTTTCTCTTTGACTCTTTGGTGGAAATATGCTTATGAAAGATAAGCTTTCCATCCACCCATATGCTGCACCCCTCACTTATATAACACCTCTAGAAGACAAGAACCAGGGAGAAGCATGCCTTTATCTGATGCATAGGAGATGAGGTAGGATGTAGTGTTGGGAAAAGCACTATAAAAATGCTGACACCAGAGGGGGAAAGATGACAGTGTAGAGAGTAGTGGAATTCAGTTAGTCCCCTAAAACAACAAATAAACAGCCAGGAACAACTAGTAAACAATTTGGAATAACTGCTGGGGGACAACTGAGACTGTCCACACATCATACGCCAAGCTGGATTAGGAGGAATGCCTGAGATCACAACATAAAATCTATAAGTAAAACTGCACAACCCTGCCAGGAGCCACCTCCCCCCATGGCAGGTTGAGCTGCAAACCTTGCTGTTGTAGAAAGCAGCACTCTCCAAGCAAGTGAATATAGCTCATCTAAACTCCAACTGGGGTTTTAATTAACAAATGTGGACTGCTGAATACAAGCTACAACCCCCCCAACAAGCTTTTAGAGATAACTGAGCTTAAAGAACCAGAAGACTCATCTGTCTTGGGAGGGGGAGCCCAGAAGACCAGGTGTTACCTCTGGGGGTGAGTGAAACTGGGAGGCCACGTACTGTATCTAAAAGGGGGCTTTCTGTCTCTTTTCCTCTCTCTCAACCTGAGGGTCTCAGTGGAGAAAGCCTCAACCATTTTCAGATCCCAGCCCTCTGACCCAGACAGGGGTGGAGATTACAGTCAGAGAGACAGCAATTCAAATGCAGATGATAACAACCTATGGTGAAAGTAAGGAAGTGGGGCCCAGCATTCCCTTCAGAACCAGACCCCAAAGCCTAGTGGGAAACAGCCAAAACAGAAACTAAAGGGGCCGCACCTCCATACACCATTCTGGAGTGACAGGCTGACAGGTGCCACATGCTGGGCATGTTAGAAAAAGCAAGTGGCTAGAGAACTCACAGGAAAGTCTGTCAATCAATCACTAAGATACACCAACAGGGAGAATTGAAACTGAATATAGCCCTACCTTGAGATCTGAACCTGTTCTGGTCTGGGAAAATCTGATTGGGGTAACCAAGGAAACCAGATGCCTAAACAACAGAAAACTACAATCTACACTAGGAAAAATGAAGATATGGCCCAGTCAAGGGAACAACTTACACCTCAATCAAGATACAGTCGAGATATTGTTTCACTTCAATGAAATGATCTATTAAAGGTTTTCAAAGATATATGCTGAATCAAATCAAAAATCAAATCAATGAGTTCAGGAAAGATATGGTAAAAGAGATGAAAGATATAAAGAAAACACTGGGCAAACATAGGGTACAAATTGAAAACTTGAAAAAACAACTGGCAGAAAACGGAAATGAAAGACACAACACAAGAGATGAAAAACACAATAGAGACATACAGCAGCAGATCTCAAGAGGCAGAAGAAAACACTCAGGAACTGGAGAACAAGACACCTGAAATCCTACATGCAAAATAACATGGGGAAAAGAATGGAAAAATATGAGCAATGTCTCAGGGAGTTGAATGACAACATGAATCACATGAATGTACATGTCATGGGTGTCCCAGAAGGAGAAGAGAAGGGAAAAGGGGCAGAAGCAGTAATAGAGGAAATAATCAATTAAAATTTACCATTTCTAATGAAATACATAATATTACAGATCCAGGAAGTGCAGCACACCACAAACAGGATAGATATGAATAGGCCTATGCTAAGACACGTAATGATCAGATTACCAAACATCAAAGACAAAGAGAGAATCCAGAAAGCAGCAAGAGAAAAGCAATCCATCACATACAAAGGGAGTTTAATAAGACTGTGCAGATTTCTCAGTAGAAACCATGGAGGCAAGAAGGAAGTTGTGTGATATATTTAAGATACTGAAAGAAAAAAGCAGCTAACCAAGAATCCTATATCCAGCAAAACTCTCCTTCAAATATGAGGGATTGTTTAAAATATTCTCTGGCAGACAGACAGTGAGAGAATTTTTGAACAAGATACCTGCACTACAGGAAATACTAAAGGGAGCACTAGAGACAGATAGGAAAAGACAGGAGTGAGAGGTTTGGAACACAGTTTTGGGTGATGGCAGCACAGCAATATAAGTCCACTGAACAAAGATGACTATGAGTATGATTGAAAGAGGAAGGTTAGGAGCATGTGGGACCCAAGATGGAAAGAGGAAAGATAAAGACTGGGACTGTATAACTCATTGAAACCTAGGGTGCTCAACAATTGTGATAAAATGTACAGATATGTTTTTACATGACGTACAACAAGTGAATATTAGCCTTGCAAGCTGTTAACAATAGGGTGGTATAAAATAAAATCCATGCAAACTAGAGACTATGGTTAACAGAAACATTGTATTATGCTTCCTTTAATGTAACAAAAGCAATATGCCAAAACTAAAGGCCTATAAGAGGTGGACATAAAGCAGGGGCATGGGACTCTTGGCACTGGTGATGTTGCTTGACTTTTAGCCTACTTTTTTTTAATTTGGTCTTTCCTTTTGTTGCTTTTTAGCTGCCATGTTTTTTCTTTTTTTTTTTTTTTTCTTTTGTCTCTCTAACTTCTTTGACTCTTTTCCATTGTGGAAGAAATGGAGATGTACTTATGTAGATAGTGGTGATGGTGGTGAATACATAAATACGTGACTATTCATGGAACCAATGATTGTTTACTTAGGGTGGAAAGTGTGGTGGGTGAACAAAACCATCTTAAAAAGTGGGTGGATGAAGAAACCTTGAGGACACTACTTTGAGTGAAATAAGTTAGACACAAAAGGACAAATATTGTATGGTCTCACTGATATGAACTAATTATAACATGTAAACTGATAGACATGAAATATAAGTTACCAGTATATAGAATGAGCCTAAGAATGGGGAGCAGTTGCTTATTATGAGCAGAGTGTTCAACTAGGTTGAACTTAACTGTTTGGAAATGGACAGAGGTGATGGTAGCACATTATTGTGAGAATAACTAACAGTGCTGAGTGGTGTATGAATGTGGTGGAAAGGGGAAGCTTAGATCACATATATCACCAGAAGGAATGTTGGAGATTAAAAGATGGGAATTATAAAACAGTGAATCTTATGGTGGACAATGTCTGTGATTAACTGTACAAATATTAGAAATCTCTTTCATGAACTAGAACAAATGTATGACACTATAACTATAAGTTAATAATAGAGGGGTCTATAGGGAAAAATATACCTATTGCAAACTATTACTACAGTTAGTAGTATTTTAGCATTCTTTCATCAACAGTAACTAATGTACTATACCAATATTATGAGTCAATAATGGAGGGGGTGGTGGTTAAGGGTATGGGAGGATTTGAGTTTCCTTTTTTCATCTTTATTCCTTTCTTAAAGTAATGAAAATGTACTAAAAATTGAAAAAAGTTAATTGTGGTGATGGATGCACAGCTGTATGATGGTACCATGGGCAATTGATTGTGCACTTTGGATCTTTGGACAATTGGATGGTATGTGAACAATCTCAATAAAATTAAATTTGAAAAAAAGTAAAAAAAAGTGCTGACATCAAGTTTGTTGTTGGAGGGAGGCTGTTGAGGTATATCTTTCTCTTGTTCTGATCCTTTCAGACCCAGTTCAATCACTCATAGTTTTGATGAAATTGGAAAAGCAAAAGTGGGTGTCCACATTAGCCAAGCCCTGTTCTATTGAGATCACATAGCTGCAGGCCACATCATCCATACTGAGGAAGGACCTCCCATTTGTGAGATTTTCCTACCCTGAAGCCAGGAATTGCTCTCAAATGAATTGGCCCAGCCTTTTAAGTTTTTTATTTGAACGTCTTTAGTAAGAGTACACACTCTTCAATTCACCACCTCCTATTATCATCCATTGGGAGCTTCACACATTTATGTCACTGTCTCTCTCCTGAAGGCACTTGAGTTTGACTTCTCATGTAGACTTTTATAAAGAAGTAATAATCATCTTTAAGTCTTCATACGTAGACATGTTTGCTATATGGTAGTTACAGAAATTAAGGAGGATGAACTGGAGCAAGAACCCACCATCAGCTCTTGTACTCTGATATATAGCACCAGAGGGAGACAAATTTCTGTTCATCACAGTCAAGGGTGTTTGGTGTTGGAGAGGGCTGAGGGTTGTCAGAAGTTTCATTCCTTTCTATGAGTAGTGTTATCTGTCACAAGAAATTCTTAGAGGGGAGTAATTACTACTATTCTGTCTGTTAGCAAAAAGAAAACAATTTTAATAGGCATTTCAGAATAAGTCTGGGTACTTCCTTCTGTGCAGGTGAGGTCCTTTCCTGGGAAGGAGAGTTGTGTTGACTGATAGCTTAGGCTAGCTCTACATTAAACTTGGAGCATCAAGGACACCACCAAAGAAGGGTTTACAGCGTCTTTCACAATGCTGTCTTGTATCCTGTGAACGTTGATGGTGAACTGAAAATGCTTATTGCTTTTCTAGATGCATTTTACAAAACCATGGCTAATTTAATTCGTTTGTTTCTATCTCACATGGGACTTGTATTGCTGATACATAATATTTTAAATAATGTGTTCATTTAATAAGCATTTTTAGACCACAACTGTTTTGGTTTGCTAGGGCTAACAAAATGCAATATACCAGAAATGGGTTGACTTTTACAATGGGGATGTATTAACTTACAAGTTTACAGTTCTGAGGCCATGAAAGATGTCCAAATTAAGGCATCAATAAGATGATACCTTCTCCATGAAGACTGGCTATGGGTGATCCTCAGGTCCTCTGTCACATGGCCAGCACCTGGTGACATCTGCTGAGCTCCCCTTCTCTTCTGGGTTTTGTTGCTTTCAGCTTCTGGCTTCAATGGTTTCCTCTCTAAGCTTCTTTGTCCTTGTCTCTCAGCTTCTCTGTCTCTCTTAGTTTCTCTAGTTCTCTTTTCTCTGTGTTATTCTCTTATAAAGGACTCCAGTAAGAGGATTAAGACCCACACTGGGACACTCTTCAACTGAAATACCTAATCTAAAGGTCCCAACTACAATAGGTCTACACCCACAGGAATAGATAAAAATAACATGATCTTTTCTGGGGTACATAGCTTCAAACCATCACAACAAATAACTGAAAAGATATGGGCTAGGCTAAGCACTGTGAGAGTAAAAAGAAGTTCAGAAATGATATCAACTCTAGAAACTTCCTATCTGCAATAGGAAAAATATGGATAAAATATCAACATTATATGTCAGAATTTATGGCACCCTTGTTTGTTTAATTATATGGCAATGTGCTAGTCCTAGTTCTTTAATTGTGGCTGTGCAAAAAAGTGTAGTATCCTGCAGTGATCCTTAAACTCTCCTGACTACAGGAATCACCTGGGGTACTTAAAAATATGACTTCACAGGCACCACTGGGTGTGACTAAGAATATTTAGGGTAGGAGCATAGCAACATATATTGCAGTGATTTATGGGAAAAATTTGGAAAAAATGGGCATAGGTTTTTAGAATAGTTATTCTCAACCTTAACTGAACATTGGAATATCTGCAGAGTTAGAAAAAAAACAACCTGGAGATTCACAATCACACACTCCACATTCATTATGATTTAATTGGTCTGGGGCACTGGTCTGGGCATTTGGATTTTTAAAATGTCTCCTTGTAGATTCTAACATGAAACCACAATTAGACACATTTATTTAGAGACAGAGGTACTTTGTGTTTGTATCCTGGATACTGAACTCAATAATTGTATGGCATTAGCCAAATTCCTTTGCCTCTCTGAGCCTCAGTTTCTGCATCTGTACAATGGGGTTAATACAACCTATCTTACAGGATTAAATAGATTAAATTATTAAATGAGAAATAAAATGAAAAGTGTCTGAAGCAGCATAAGAAATGCTTAATAAAGATTGCTATTATTCCATATCCAGACCAGGCCACAAAAGAATGTCTCTATATACACCATGCTTACCCAGGATGGAAACAAATTTGTGTTGGCAGAAATTGTGATTCCTGACCCAGCTGAAATAAAGCCCAGTTAAGTGAAAATAAATGGTAAGAAATTCTAATTTGCCCTGGTTGGCATCTTCCTGCCTCTCTGCCAGGAGCAGCAGCAGGGAAGTCATTCTGAAGAACATTTTATTCCATTGTGATAGGCAAGTGTTTTGATTTTCCACTGCATGAATTCCCTGCAGATATCTAAAAATGTCTCATCTGAACTCCTCCCCAGCTTCATATACAATTAATCCTGGCAGCTGCACTTGGCAGGAGGTACATTGTAAGGGCCTCTTTAGGAGTCAGGGGCAGCTGGCAGGATTAGTTGCAGAAAAAAGCTGTGAAAATTTTGAGAGGTTAAAGAAATGCCCAGTACTCTCAATAGCCTATTTATCACTCTGCAAGGCTAATAAGTAATTTTAAACTGAATTGGTTAGCATACCAGAGAAAGATAATGTTACTAGACAAAGCACTTTCGCTCTTACACTTCCAACTTTTTAGTTGTGCTGAAGAGACATATAAAGTCATAGAGTCACTGGTGCTGAATAACTGTCCAATTACTCTTATTGCTCCAATCCCTTACTCACAACTTTGCAAATAGATCCCTCAGGAAATGGATCCAAACTATTCTGAAGACTTCTTTGTTGGAGAAAAAAGGAGACAAGATATCAAGACTCAAAAGAACATTCCAATTCATAAATACAGATTTAGCTAAAATTATTGAGCTGAGCAAATACACTGAATGCATATAGGAAACCAGGAGGTGACTACTGATCCACAGGGCTTTCACAATCACACTGTCACCCCTTGTAAGCTGCATTGCTATACAATCATCTTCAAGAGTCAAGGCTACTGGGTGGAAGTTTGATAGTTTCAGTTATTTATTTTTAGCTTTTTCAATGCACTAAAACTTAAAATGCATTTTCTATATAGTAGATAAGAATGCCCACCAGACTGACCTCTTGACTCCATTTGGAATATCTCAGCCACTGAAACTTTGTTTCATTTCATTTCACATCCCCCTTTTAGTCAAGAAGATGTCCTCAATCCCACTAGTTCAGGTCCAGATTCATCCCTAGGAATCATATCCCATGTTGCTGGGGAGATTTGCATGCCTGGGTGTCAGAACCCATATAGGGGGGAGTGCAGTGAGCTCACCAGTTGAGCTGGCTTAGCTAGAGAGAGAAGGCCACATCTGAGTAACAAAGAGGAACTCAGGGGGAGACTCTTAGGTACAATTATAAGCAGGTTTAGCCTCTCCTTTGCAGTAAGGTGCCTCATAATGGCAAGTCCCATGACAGAGGGATCAGCAGACCAAACCGTCAGTCCTCAATGTTTGTGAGAACATCAACAATCCAGGTGAGGAAGCCCAACACCTCTGCATTTCCCCCCAGCTCCTCAGAGAGACCCTGCATATATATATATATATATATATATATATATTTATTCTCTGCCTAAATTACTTTGAGATGTGTCACTATTTTACACTAACCTATGCAAACCTACCAGGTCTCATTTTCTATTAAAGTTCCATGTAATTATGGTATTTGAACAAACTGTATGAGATAAATTGTTTAGGAATTATAGCTCTTGCACCAACTAGCCATCTCTTCCCTTGGTCCCATATGTAATTTGATGTTTTAAAATGCAGTCAGTATTGTCCTTTACCCTTTTCCTTAGTCCTACCCACATCTGCTTTATTCATATCTCTATCATATCTTTATTCATATCACATTTTCAGCTTTTTTAACAGTTGCTATATGTTCTAAAATTGACATTCATGTCTGCTGAGTTCTTACTCTAAGTAAGAAACTCTAAGTTTCAGGTGTCACACAGATACCCAAAGTTCCAGGGATTGATCAGGTTATACACAAAGGGATCTGCCATCTTGGAACCTGGAGATAGCCATTACAGTTGAGGAATAGATGTGACTGCTATAAGACCCTACAATCTAGGAACCATTACAGTAAGTGTTCCCCTGATAAGCTGTGCTCTATGGTTCAATTCTGAGTTTACACATTGTAGTTAGTCCATATTGGTGAGGATTATAGTGTTTGCCTTTGTTTCTGATGTAGTTCACTCAAAATGCTGTCTACAGTTTCCATACACCTCATTGCATGTCTCACAGCTTCACTATTTCTCCCAGTTGCTCAATATTCCATTGTATGCACACACAACTGTTCACTTTTCTGTTCCTCAGTTGATGTACTCTTAGGCCACCTCCACCCATTGCATATCATGCATGCTCTTTCCATAAACACTGGTATGCAAATGTCCATTAATGTCCCTACTCTCAGATCCTCCAAGTAAATGCCCACTAATGAGGTTGCAGGACCCTATGGCACCCACATATTTAGCTTTGTATGGAACCATCCCACTATCCTACAGAAAGGCTATGCCATTCTACCTCCTAACCAACAGTACATCCCTATCTCCATGTTTTCTCCAGCACTTTTGTCCCTGTTTATAGTTTTCCATACATTTTTATAGAGCTATATTCACAAACAATATAATTATCCACAGTGTTTCATCAGTTGTTCATGGTATCATCATACAGTTGTACATTTATCACCATAGTCAGCACTTGAACATATTGATTACTATGAGAAAAGATTTTTTAATGAATAACAAAAAAGGTAATAAAAAGAAAATAAATATCATGTGATACAATATAATAGTAGGGTCATACAACACCACTAGCAAGAATCCCATATCCCTCCCTTATATCCCCCTCTCATACACATTTAGCTTTAGTATATTGCCTTTATTATATTTAATGGAAGCATAATACAGTGTTACTGTTGACCATAGACTCCAGTTTGCTTTGATTATATTTTCCCCCAATACCATCCCCTTTCCAACACTCTGCATTGTTGACATTCATTTGTTCTCCCACATGCAAGCACTGTTTTATATTTGTACATTTAGTCACAATCACTGACCATTTAGTTTTTGCTAAGTTAAAGAGCCCCAGTCTTTATCTTCTATCTTTACCTCGGGTGTCATTCATGTACCTAGCCCACCTCTTTCAGCTTTACTCATGAGCATCTTCCTTCACTGTAATTAAAATGTTGTGCTACCATCACACAGTATTATGCTATCTGTTTCTGGATCTATACAATAATTGCTGCTGAACATTCTGTAGTCCTTCAGCATCAAATGCCTGATCTCTACCCTCTATCTCCTGGTAGCCTGTGTTATCAGCTCTTAACTCTCAAAGTTTGCTTATTAATGTTAGTTCATATTAGTGGGATTATACAGTAGATGTCTTTTTGTTTCTGGCTGACTTCACCCAACATGATGTCCTCAAGTGTCATCCATGTTATTGTATGTTCCATGTCTTTGTCTGTCTTGTAGCTGCATAATATTCCATCATCTGTATGTACCACAGTCTTTTATCCACTCTTCCATTGATGGACATTTGGGCTGTTTCTGTCTCTTGGTGTACCAGTTTGAATATATTGTGTCCCCCAAATGATGTAGTCTTGTGTAGGCAGATATTGTCAGTGTTGATTAGATTGTAATTCTTTGAGTGTTTCTTTGGAATGCACCCCATCCAGCTGTGGGTGATGACTCTGATTGGATGATTTCCATGGAGGTGTTGCTCCACCCATTCAGGGTGAGTCTAAGTTGATCAGTGGAGCCATATAAATGAGCTGACAAACAGAAGGAACTCAGTGCAGCTGTGAGTGACATTTTGAAAAGGAGCTATAGCCAAGAGGGATACTTTGAAGAAAGCACAGGAGCTGCAGATGAGAGTTCAAAAATGGCCATTGAAAGCAGACTCTTGCTCCAGAGAAGCTGAGAGAGGACAAATATCGCAAGTGCAACTAAGAGTGACATTTTTGAGGAACTGCAGCCTAGAGAGGAATGTCCTGGGAAAAAGCCATTTTGAAACCAGAACTTTGGAGCAGATGCCACCTGCATGTCTTCCCAAGCTAACAGAGGTTTTCTGGATGCCATTGGCCATCCTCCAGTGAAGGTACCTGATTGCTGATGTGTTACCTTGGACACTTTATGGCCTTAAGACTGTAAATGAATAACCAAATAAACCCCCTTTTATAAAAGCCAATCCATCTCTGGTGTTTTGCATTCTGGCAGCATTAGCAAACTAGAACACTTGTCTATTGTGAATAATTCCACAATAAACATCATTTTACAAATGTTCATTTGTGTCTTATCTTTCAGTTCCTCTGAATATATACCTAGTAATGGAATAGCTGGGTCATATGGCAAATCTGTACTTAGTTTCCTGAGGAACTGCAACACTGTCTTCCAGAGTGGTTGCACCATTCTACATTCCCACCAACAGTGAATAAGTGTACCTCTTTCTCCACATCCACTCCAGTTGTGATTTTCTGTTTTTTGGATAATGATCATTCTGGCAAGTGTGAAATGATATCTCATTGTGGTTTTGATTTGCATTTTCCTAATGGCCAGTGAAGTTGAGCATTTTTTCATATGTTTTTGAGCTGTTTGTATTTCCTCTCCAGAAAAATGTCTATTCATGTTTTTGCCCATTTTTAAATTGGGTTGTTTCTCTTTCTGTTGTTGAGTTTAGGATCACTTCATATATTTGGGAAATTAAACCCTTATCTGATATGTGGTTTCCAAATATTGTCTCCCATTGTGTAGGCTGCCTTTTTACCTTTCTGAAAAAGTCCTTTGATGTACAAAATTGTTTAATTTTGAGGAGATACCATTTGTCTACTTGTTCTTTGGTTGCTCGTACTTTAGGTGTAAAGTCTAGGAAACCACCTCTTATCACACGATCTTTAAGAAATTGCCCTACATTTTCTTCTAAGAGTCTTATGCTCTTAATTTTAATGTTTAGGTCATTGATCCATTTCAAGTTAATTTTTGTTGCCTTATCAAAGATCAATTATCCGTAGATTCCAGAGTCTATTTCTGAACACTCAATTTGATTCCATTTGTTTGTGTATCTATCCTTATGCCAGTACAATTCTGTTTAGAGCACTATAGCTTTGTATTATGCTTCAAAGTCAGGTAGTATGAGACTTCCCACTTCATTCCTCTTTCTCAAGATAGTTTTGATTATTCAGGTCACCTTACCTTTCTAAATGAATTTGGTTATTGGTTTTTCTATTTCTGCAAATTAGGTTGTTGGGATTTTAATTGATATTGCATTGAATCTATAAATCATTTTAGGTAGAATTGACATCTTAATTATATTTAGTCTTCCAATCTATGAACACTGTATGTTCTTCCATTTTTTTTTTTTTTTTTAGATCCTATTTGATTTCTTTTAGCAGCTTCTTGTAGTTATCTTTGTATAGGTCTTTTGTGGCCTTCATTAAGTTTATTTCTAAATACTCAGTTCTTTAGGTTGCTATTGTAAATGGAATATTTTTCTTGATTTCCTCCTCTTTTGCACATTAGTTGGGTATAAGAACAGTACAGATTTTGGCATTTTGATGTTGTAGCCTGCCACATTGCTGTATTCATTGATTAGTTCCAATAGCTTTGCTGTAGATCTTTCTGGATTTTCTACATATAGAGTCATGTCCTCTGCAAGGAGTGAATGCTTTATTTCTTCCTCTCCAATTTGGATGCATTTTATTTCTTTTTCTTGTCTAATTGCTCTATCTAGAACTTCCAGCATAATTTTGAATAACAGTGGTGACAGTGGGCATCCCTGTTTCTTCCTTATATTAGAGATGAAGCTTTGTGTCTTTCCTCACTGAGTACAATGTTAGCAGTGGGTTTTTCATATATTGCCTTTATTATATTGAGAAAATTTCCTTCTATTGCTATCCTTTGAAGTGTTTTCATCGAGAAAGGATGTTGAATTTTGTCAAATGTCTTTTCTGCATCAACGGAGATGATCATGTGGTTATTCTGCTTTGATTTATTGATGTGGTGTCTTACATTAATTCATTTTCTTGTGTTGAACTAGCCTTGCATACCTGGAATAAACCCGACCTGGTCATGGTGTATAATTCTTTTAATGTGCTTCTGTATTTGATTTGCAGTTATTTTGTTGAGGATTTTTGGCATCTATAGTCATTGAAGAGATTGGTCTATAATATTTCTTTGTAGTGTCTGTTGGATTTTGTATTAAGGTAATGTTGGTTTCATAGAATGAGTTTTATAGCTTTCCCTCCTCTTCAATTTTTTTGGAGAGTTTGGGCAGGATTGGTACTAATTTTTCAATGCTTGGTAGAATTCACATGTGAAGCCATCTGGTCCAGGGCTTTTCCTTTTTGGGAGCTTTTTGATGGCTGACTCAATCTCCTTACTGGGATTGGTTGGCTGAGGTCATCTATTTCTTCTTGAGTCAATGTTGGTTGTTTATGCTTTTCTAGGAAGTTGTCCATGTCATCTAAGTTGTCTAGTTTATTAGCATATAGTTGCTCATAGTATCTACTCTTTATCTCCTTTATTTCTGCAGGATCAGTAGTTTCATTTTCTTTCCTGTTTCTGATTGCGTTTATTTGCATCTGTTCTCTTTTTTTTGTTGTTGCTAGCCTAGCTAGGAGTCCATCAATTTTGTTGATTTTCTCCAAGAACCAACTTCTCGTTTTGTTGATCCTTTCTATTGTTTTTCTATTCCCAATTTCATTTATTTCTGCTCTAGTCTTTGTTATTTATTTCCTTCTCTTTGCCTTAGGGTTAGTTTGCTCTTCTTTCTCTAGTTCCACCAGGTGAGCAGTTAATTCCTCAATTTTTGCTCTCTCTTCTCTTTTAATATAGACATTTAGGGCAATTAATTTCCCTCTCAGCACCTTCTTTGCTGCATCCCATAGTTTTGATATGTTGTGTTTTCATTGCCATTTGTCTCGAGTTATTTATTAATTTCTCTTGCAATTTCTTCCTTTACCCACTGGTTTTCTAAGAGTGTGTTGTTAGTCTCCATGTATTCGTGGATTTTACAGTCTTCTGCCTGTTATTTATTTCCAAATTCATTCCATTATGATCTGAGAAAGTGTTTTTTAAAATATCAATATTTTCAAATTTTTTGAGACTTGCTTTGTGACCTAACATGTGTTCTATCCTAGAGAATATTCCATGAACACTTGAGAAAAATATTATCCTGCCATTGTGGGGTATAGTGTTCTATAAATGTCTGTCAAGTCTAGTTCATTTATTGTACAATTTAACATCTCAGTTTCCTTATTGATTCTCTGTCTAGATATTCTATCCATTGATAAGAGTGGTGTATTGAAGTCTCTAATTACTATTGTAGAATTATCTACTTCTCCTTTCAGTGTTCTCAGTGTCTGCCACATGAATTTTGGGGCACTCTGGCTTAGTGCATAATATTACAATTGTTATGTTTTTTTTGATGAATTCACCATTTCATTAATACATAGTGTCCTTCTTTGTCCCTTTTAATTGTTTTACTTTTGAGGTCTAATTTGTCTGGTATTAATGTAGCTGCTCCTGTTTTTTTTCTGGTTGCTGTTTGCAAGAAATATCTTTTTCCAGCCTTTCACTTTCAGCCTATCTTTGTCCTTGTATCTAAAGTGAATTTCTTGTAGACAGCCTACAGAGGGGTCTTGTTTTTTAATCCATTCTCCCAGTCTGTATCTTTTTACTGGGGAGCTTAATCCATTAACATTTAGTCTTATTACTGTAAGTGCAGTACTTTCTTCTAACATTTTGTATTTTGGATTTTATGTGTCATATCTTATTTTTTCCTCTCTCTCCTTTTACCCTTCCTGATAATCTTCATTTCTACACTCTTCTCCAAACCTCTGTCTCCTGTATTTTCTTATCAGCCTATAGCACTCCCTTTAGTATTTCTTGGAGCTCTGGTTTCTTTTTCACAAACTCTCTCAGTGTCTGTTCATCTGAAAATATTTTAATCTCCCCCTAATTTTTGAAGGACAGTTTTGCCAGAGATAGAATTCTTGTTTGGCAGTTCTTCTCTTTTGTATCTTAAATATATCATGCCACTGTCTTTCACCTCCATGGTTTCTGTGGAGAAATCTGTACATAATAGTATTGAGCCTCCCTTGTATGTAATGGATTGCTTTTCTTTTTCTGCTTTCAAAATTCTTTCTTTGTCTTTGACATTGGACAGTCTGAACAGTGAGTGTCTTGGAGTAGGTCTATTGGGATCTATTCTGTATGGGGTACTCTGTACTTCTTGAATCTGTAATTTTCTATCATAAGTGTTGGGAAATTTTCAGTGTTTCTTCTATTATTCTTTCTGCTTCTTTTCCCCTCTCTTCTCCCTCTGAGACACCCATAACAAGTATATTCATGCACTTCATGTTGTCACTCAGCTCCCTAAGACCATGTTCATATTTTTCCGTTCTTTTCACCACCTGTTCTTTTGTGTGTGTGAATTCACGTCTGGTCTTCCAATTCACTGATCCTTTCTTCTGCCTGCTCAAATCTATTCTTTTATCCCTCCATTGTCCTTTTCATCTCATCCATTATGCCCTTCATCCCCATAAATTCTGTTGTTTGTTTATTCAATTTTATGAATTCTTCTTTATGGTTATCCATTGTCTTCCTCATATCCTTCATCTCCTTTCCTATGTGTTCCCTCAGTTCATTGACTTGATTTTTGAATTGATTTAGATTTGCTTGAACATCTTTAATTAGTTCTTCCTTTAGTTCCTTGAATTGATTAAGCAATACTTGCTTCAAATTCTGTGTCTCAGTTGAAATATTAGTTTGTTCCTTTGGCTGGTCCATATTTTCATGTTTCCTAGCATGGCTCATTATCTTAAGCTGTCTAGGCATCTGACTTTATTGATTAGTTTTTTCCTGGAGCTCATTTTCCCTCTTTTATCTAGGGTTTTCTTGTTGGTTGGCTTTGTTCTGTAACCTTTGGTGTTCTGTTCAGCTTATTCTAGACCTCTAACTTAGATTCTATTTAGTTGATCAGAGTTTTTCACCTGTTGTTATTCTGTTTCTTGCCCTGCCTCTATGTAGACTTTTTATGTGAGCATCTCCTCAGATATGGTCAACCCCAGTCAGGTTTTCCCAGTCCAGTGAGGCCCAGGTCTCTGGATGAGGGCATGGAGTTTCCTTGAGAATGAGGCCCTCCTGTGAGCTCTTTAGACTCTGGGCTTTTCCTATGCTGTCCAGCAGGTAGCACCTGCCACCCTGCAGCTCCCCCACCAGTGTGAGGAGGTATGCAGCCTTTAGTTCTCCAGGTAACCCTGACCCTGTCAGGGGCATGGCTGACTGAAGCTCTTTTCTGAATTCCAGCCCCTGGGGTCTGAGTTCCTCAAAGGAGGCTGCCACTGGACCTGGGCCATGTCCCCTTTTTCTTGTGGAAGCTATGGTCTTTAGTGTATTTTCTCCCCTAATATGCTTATCGCTTTGTCTCTCAGAGCTATCTTAGCTCTGCTTTTGCCTGGGCCCAAATTGCAAGTCTCTGAGGCTTTCTGTAATGGGCTACTCAGAATAGTTATTTTAAAAAAGAGAGAGAGGGAGAAAAAAAGATAAAAAAAAATTAAAATAGAAGAAATGCCTAGCATAGACTATTTAAATAAAACCCCTTTAATTCCATCCTTGCAGTTCTTATGGGCTACTGTAATGCAAAATACAAGGCAATTGAGTAGCAAACATGAAACCAGAAAAACCGGCTTCTCAGAGAAGGGCCCTTGCTTCCCCTGATTGCAAATGTGCCTGATTCTGTTTGAGCCCAGTTATTCTTCATATTAATTTTCCCCCAACTCCAAAAATCTCTGGTTTTTTGTTTGTTTGTTTTTTTCTGCTGTTTTTGCTAGCCCTATCTCCTCTCTGCCAGGCTGGCTGTTCCAAGATTCTCCAGTGTTTGGTCTCAGTTTATCTATGGTTGGAGATTTGTTTAGCAGTCTGAATTGGTTAATCAGTGCTGCAACTGCAGTTCTCCCTCCTGGTTCCTAGCACCAACAGCCCCTTCTCCCTGGGGAGATGAGCCACAAAACAATCTCTTGTGCCTGGCAGGGAGGGGTGTGGGCTTCCTGGCTGCAAGAACTTACAGATTTTGCAGATCTCAGCTGATACATGTGCTGGAGACTGTGGTGTTCTGTGTGTCCAAACTCATATTCCTCTTCAGTGTCCATTCCATGCAGTTCCTAGTTATTTACCCTATGTTTCTTTTCAGACTTCAAAGTTCTTCTTTATGCTTATTCAGTGTCTTCTTAATATTCTTTATCTCTTTAGCCATATTTTCCTTCATTTCCTTGAATCGATTTAGGAAATTTGTTTGAAAAATTTGTGATTGGTTGTTCCAGATTCTGTATCTCTTCTGGAGTTTAGATTTGTTACTTTGGGCCATATCTTCATGTTTCTTAGTATGGCTTGTGATTTTGTGCTATTGTATAGGCATCTGATTATCTTGATGAATTTACTTATTGTTGATTGGTTTTATGTTAAGGCTATTTTTTTTGTGGTTTTCTTTTTTTTTTAATCTTCATTTTATTGAGATATATTCACATACCACGCAGTCATACAAAACAAATCGTACTTTCGATTCTTCACAGTACCATTACATAGTTGTACATTCATCACCTAAATCAATCCCTGACACCTTCATTAGCACACACACAAAAATAACAAGAATAATAATTAGAGTGAAAAAGATCAATTGAAGTGAAAAAGAACACTGGGTACCTTTGTCTGTTTGTTTCTTTCTTTATTTATTTATTTATTTTTTTTATCTTCATTTTATTGAGATATATTCACATACCACGCAGTCATACAAAACAAATCGTACTTTCGATTGTTTACAGTACCATTACATAGTTGTACATTCATCACCTAAATCAATCCCTGACACCTTCATTAGCACACACACAAAAATAACAAGAATAATAATTAGAGTGAAAAAGAGCAATTGAAGTAAAAAAGAACACTGGGTACCTTTGTCTCTTTGTTTCCTTCCCCTATTTTTCTACTCATCCATCCATAAACTAGACAAAGTGGAGTGTGGTCCTTATGGCTTTCCCAATCCCATTGTCACCCCTCATAAGCTACATTTTTATACAACTGTCTTCGAGATTCATGGGTTCTGGGTTGTAGTTTGATAGTTTCAGGTATCCACCACCAGCTACCCCAATTCTTTAGAACCTAAAAAGGGTTGTCTAAAGTGTGCATAAGAGTGCCCACCAGAGTGACCTCTTGGCGCCTTTTGGAATCTCTCTGCCACTGAAGCTTATTTCATTTCCTTTCACATTCCCCTTTTGGTCAAGAAGATGTTCTCCGTCCCTCAATGCCGGGTCTACATTCCTCCCCGGGAATCATATTCCATGTTGCCAGGGAGATTCACTCCCCTGGGTGTCTGATCCCACGTAGGGGGGAGGGCAGTGATTTCACCTTTCAAGTTTGCTTAGCCAGAGAGAGAGGGCCACATCTGAGCAACAAAGAGGCATTCGGGAGGAGGCTCTTAGGCACAACCATAGGGAGGCCTAGCCTCTCCTTTGCAGCAACCGTCTTCCCAAGGGTAAAACCTATGGTAGAGGGCCCAACCCATCAAATCACCAGTCCCCTATGTCTGTGGTCATGTTAGCAACCATGGAGGTGGGGTAGGCGAATACCCCTGCATTCTCCACAGGCTCCTCAAGGGGGCACTACATCTTTTTTCCTTGTTTTTTTTTTTCCTTTTTTTTTTTTAACTTATCCTTTTTTAAATCAACTGTATGAAAAAAAAAGTTAAAAAGAAAACAAACATACAATAAAAGAACATTTCAAAGAGACCATAACAAGGGAGTAAGAAAAAGACAACTAACCTAAGATAACTGCTTAACTTCCAACATGTTCCTACTTTACCCCAAGAAAGTTACCTAATATAGCAACATTTCTGTGAACTTGTTCCTACTATATCCATCAGAAATTAACAGACCATAGTCATTCCTGGGCATCCCCAGAACGTTAAATAACTTATCTGTTCTTCTTGGATTATTGTTCCCCCTTCCTTAATTGCTCTCTATTGCTAGTTCCCCTAAATTCTACATTATAAACCATTTGTTTTACATTTTTCAAAGTTCACATTAGTGGTAGCATATAATATTTCTCTTTTTGTGCCTGGCTTATTTCGCTCAGCATTATGCCTTCAGGGTTCATCCATGTTGTCATATGTTTCACGAGATCGTTCCTTCTTACTGCCGCGTAGTAGTCCATCGTGTATATATACCACATTTTATTTATCCACTCATCTGTTGAAGGACATTCGGGTTGTTTCCATCTCTTGGCAATTGTGAATAATGCTGCAATGAACATTGGCGTGCAGATATCTGTTTGTGTCACTGCTTTCCGATCTTTCGGGTATATACCGAGAAGTGCAATCGCTGGATCGAATGGTAACTCTATATCTAGTTTTCTAAGGAACTGCCAGACTGACTTCCAGAGTGGCTGAACCATTATACAGTCCCACCAACAATGAATAAGAGTTCCAATTTCTCCACATCCCCTCTAGCATTTGTAGTTTCCTGTTTGTTTAATGGCAGCCATTCTAATCGGTGTTAGATGGTATCTCATTGTGGTCTTAATTTGCATCTCTCTAATAGCTAGTGAAGCTGAACATTTTTTCATGTGTTTCTTGGCCATTTGTATTTCCTCTTCAGAGAACTGTCTTTTCATATCTTTTGCCCATTTTATAATTGGGCTGTCTGTACTATTGTCATTGAGTTGTAGGATTTCTTTATATATGCAAGATGTCAGTCTTTTGTCAGATACATGGTTTCCAAAATTTTTTTCCCATTGAGTTGGCTGCCTCTTTACCTTTTTGAGAAATTCCTTTGAGGTGCAGAAACTTCTAAGCTTGAGGAGTTCCCATTTATCTATTTTTTCTTTTGTTGCTTGTGCTTTGGGTGTAAAGTCTAGGAAGTGGCCGCCTAATACAAGGTCTTGAAGATGTTTTCCTACATTATCTTCTAGGAGTTTTATGGTACTTTCTTTTATATTGAGATCTTTGGTCCATTTTGAGTTAATTTTTGTGTAGGGGGTGAGGTAGGGGTCCTCTTTCATTCTTTTGGATATGGATATCCAACTCTCCCAGCCCCATTTGTTGAAAAGACCATTATGACTCAGTTCAGTGACTTTGGGGGCCTTATCAAAGATCAGTCGGCCATAGATCTGAGGGTCTATCTCTGAATTCTCAATTCGATTCCATTGATCTATATGTCTATCTTTGTGCCAGTACCATGCTGTTTTGGCAACTGTGGCTTTATAATAAGCTTCAAAGTCAGGGAGTGTAAGTCCTCCCACTTCATTTTCTTTTTTAGAGTGTCTTTAGCAATTTGAGGCATCTTCCCTTTCCAAATAAATTTGATAACTAGCTTTTCCAAGTCTGCAAAGTAAGTTGTTGGAATTTTGATTGGGATTGCATTGAATCTGTAGATGAGTTTGGGTAGAATTGACATCTTAATGACATTTACTCTTCCTATCCATGAACATGGAATATTTTTCCATCTTTTAAGGTCCCCTGCTATTTCTTTCAGTAGAGTTATGTAGTTTTCTTTGTATAGGTCTTTTACATCTCTGGTTAAGTTTATTCCTAGGTACTTGATTTTTTCAGCTGCTATTGAAAATGGTATCTTTTTCTTGAGTGTCTCTTCAGTTTGTTCATTTCTAGTATATAGAAACATTACTGACTTATGTGCATTAATCTTGTATCCCGCTACTTTGCTAAATTTGTTTATTAGCTCTAGTAGCTGTATCATTAATTTCTCAGGGTTTTCTAGATATAAGATCATATCATCTGCAAACAATGACAGTTTTACTTCTTCTTTTCCAATTTGGATGCCTTTTATTTCTTTGTCTTGCCAGATTGCCCTGGCTAGCACTTCCAGCACAATGTTGAATAACAGTGGTGACAGCGGGCATCCTTGTCTTGTTCCTGATCTTAGAGGGAAGGCTTTCAGTCTCTCACCATTGAGTACTATGCTGGCTGTGGGTTTTTCATATATGCTCTTTATCATGTTGAGGAAGTTTCCTTCAATTCCTACCTTTTGAAGTGTTTTTATCAAAAAAGGATGTTGGATTCTGTCAAATGCTTTCTCAGCATCTATTGAGATGATCAATTGATTTTTCCCTTTTGACTTGTTAATGTGTTGTAATACATTGATTGATTTTCTTATGTTGAACCATCCTTGCACGCCTGGAATGAACCCCACTTGGTCATGGTGTATGATTTTTTTAATGTGTCTTTGGATTCGATTTGCAAGTATTTTGTTGAGGATTTTTGCATCTATATTCATTATATTCATTTTTATTTCTGAAGAAGAAATGAAAGTTCTCTCTCTTCTCCCTGAAAATTCTTGAACTTATTGGATTAAATCCAACTGAATGAGTTCTCTCATTGTGGAAGACACTCCCTTCATTGACATAATCATCCACAGATGCAATCTGTTGGCTGATGATTTAACAAACAAACCTTGTTTGCTAGCCAGCCACAAATATCCTTGCAGTAATAGGCCAGTGCTTGCTTGATCAAACAACTGGGAACATCACCTGGCCAAGTTGACACGTGAACCTAACCATCACATGCCATATACCTTATCTCCCTCTTTTATTGACCCTCATTGCTCCAAAAAGAAAATTATGAAATAGATACAAAAAAAGGAAAACCCAAAATACACCATGTACCTTTGCTCCCTCATTATTGACCCTTAGTATTGGCATGATACACCAGTTACTGTGAATGAAATTATTTTAAGGTATTACTGACAACTGTCATCTGCAGCTTGCAATAGGTGTTTTCCCCCACATACCACTCTATTATTATTACTTTTCACCAGTGTCATACATTTATACTTGTTCATGCAAGGATTTATTTAAATTTTTAATATTATTTGGTGACCTGCATTACCCTAAACAACACCTTTCAGTGAAATTCACCTACAGTTCAGCACTAATCTTCATATTCTCAATAATGGGCTACCACCACCCCATATCTATTTCCAAACACTTTAAGTTCAACCTTGTTGTACATTCTGAACATATTTGGTTCCTACTCCCCTCCTCTAGCTTCTGTCTTTCTCTAGGTACCCTGTATTCTACATTTTATGACTTTGAGTTTTCATATTCTAGTTAGATCATATTAGTGAAAACATAAGCTATCTGTCCTATTGTGTCTTATTTCACCCATTCAAAACTTTGTGTCATACCACTTTCACAGAGTTCCAAGTGACTGCTTTCAAAAAGATTTGTTTTTCAGCCAAGGAAAACACATAGAAGTGAAGGAAAGCTGTTTTCTGCTTAGTTTTCAATACCGTGTAACATACTGCTTTCACAGATTTCCAACTGACTGTTTTCAAAAAAGTTTTTTAGCACAGGGAAAACACATAAAAGTGAATGAAGGCTGTATTCTACTTAGCTTTTGAAAATGTGTAACATACAGCCTTCGCAAAGTTCCAAGTGAGTGCTTTCAAAAAAATTGTTTTCGAACCCAGGGAAAACACACATAAGTGAATGAAAGCAGTATACAACTTAGCTTTCAAAACTGTGTAACATACTGCTTTTGCAGAGCTCCAAGAGAGTGCTTTCTAAAAACTTGTTTTTCAGCACAGAGAAAACACATAGAGGTGAATGAAAGCTGTATTCAAATTAGTTTTCAAAACTGTGGAATATAATGCCTTTGCAGAATTCCAAGTGATCGCTTTCAAAAAAGTTTTTCTTCAGGCCAGGGAAAACATATATAAGCGAATGAAAGCTGTATTCAACTTAGTTTTCAAAACTGTGGAACATACTACTTTTGCAAAGTTCCAAGTGACTGCTTACAAAAAAGATGTTTTACAGCCCAGGGAAAACACATAAAAGAGAATGAAAGCAGTTTTGAACTTAGTTTCCAAAACGGTGTAACATAATGCTTTGGCAGATTTCCAAGTGACTGCTTTCAATAAAGTTGTTTTTCAGCCCAGGGAAAACACAGAAGTGAATGAAAGCTGTATTTAGCTTAGTTATCAACACTGTGGAACATACTGCCTATGCAGAGTTCCAAGTGACTGCTTTCAAAAAAGTGGTATTCCAGCCCAGTGAAAACACAGAGAAGCGAAAGAAACCTGTATTCAACTTAGTTTTCAAAACTGTGTAAAATACTGCTTTCACAGAATTTCAAGTGACTGCTTATAAAAAGGTTGTTTTCCACTCCACGGAAAATACATAGAAGTGAATGAAAGCTGTATACAACTTAATTTTCAAAACATTGTCTCATACCGGTTTCACAGAGTTCCAAGTGCCTGCTTTCAAAAAAGTTGTTTTTCAGCCAAGGGAAAACACATAGAAATGAATGAAAGCTGTATTCAACTTAGTTTTCTCAACTGTGTAACATACAGCTTTCTCAGACTTCCAAGTGACTGCTTCCAAAAGGTTGTTTTTCAGCCCAGGAAAAACACAAAGACATTAATGACAGGTGTCTTCAACTTCATGTTCAAAACTCTGTAACATAATGCTTTCACAGATTTCCAAGTGACTGCTTTCAAAAAAGTTGCTTTTTAGCCCAGGGAAAACATATAGAAGTGAATGAAAGCCATAATCTACTTAGTTTTCAAAACTGTGTGACATACTGCTTTTGCAGAATTCCAAGTGACTGCTTTCAAAAAAGTTGTTTTTCACTCCAGGGAAAACACACAGAAGTGAAAGAAACCTGCATTCTACTTATCTTTCGAAACTGTGTAACATGCAGCTTTTGCAGATTTTCAAATGAGTGCTTTCAGAAAAGTTGTTTTCCAGCCCAGGGAAAACACATAGAAGTGTATGAAAGCTGTATAATACTTAGCTTTTGAAACTGTGTAACATAGAGCTTTCACAGAGTTCCCAGTGAGTGCCTTCAAAGAAGTTGTTTTCCAGCCCAGGGAGTACACACACAAGTGAATGAAAGCTGTATTCAACTTAGTTTTCAAAACTGTATAACATACTACTTTCACAGAGTTAAAAGTGACTGCTTTCAAAAAAGGTGTTTTCCAGCCCAGAGAAAACACATAAAACTGAATGGAATCTGTATTCAACTTAGTTTTCAAAACAATGTAACATACTGGTTTCGCAGAGTTCCAAGTGACAGCTTTCAAAAAATTGGACTTCTGCACAGCGAATACACATAGAAGTGAATGAAAGCTGAATTCAACATAATTTTCACAACTGTGCAACATACTGCTTTCACAGAGTGCCAAGTGAGTGCTTTCAAAAAGTTGTTTTTCAGCCCAGGGAAAACACATAGAAGTGAATGAAAGCTGTATTCTACTTAGCTTTTGAAACAGTGCAACATTCAGCTATGCCAGAATTCCATGTGAGTGCTTCAAAAATTTAGTTTTTCAGCCCAGAGAAAACATACAGAAGAGATTGAAAGCAGTATTCAACTTAGATTTCAAAATTGTGTAACATATGGCTCTCACAGATTTCCAAGTGACTTCTTTCAAGAAAGTTGCTTTTCAGCACAGGGAAAACAAATAGAAGTGAATGAAAGCTGAATTCAACTTAGTTTTCAGAACTGTGTAACATACTGCTTTCGCAGAGTTCCAAGTGACTGCTTTCATAAAAGTTGTTTTTCAGCCAAGGGAAAACACATAGAAGTGAATGAAAGCTGTATTCTACTTAATTTTCAAAACTGTGTAGCATAATGCCTTCACAGAGTTCCAAGTAACTGCTTTCAAAAAAGTTGTTTTTCAGCCCATGGAAAACACGCAGAACTAAATGAAAACTGTATTCAACTTAGTATTCAAAAATATGTAACATGTTGCTTTCCCAGAGTTCCATGTGACTGCTTTCAAAATATTGTTTTTCAACCCAGAGAAAACACATAGAAGTGAAAGAAAGCTGTATTCAACTTAGTTTTCTAAACTGTGTAACATACAGCTTTCGCAGAGTTCCAGGTGAGTACCTTCAAAAAAGTTGTCTTTCAGCCCAGCAAAAGCACATAGCAGTGAATGAAAGATGTATTCAACTTAGTTTTCAAAACTGTGTAAAATACTGCTTTCACAGAGTTCCAAGTGAGTGCTTTCAAAACAGTTGTTTCTCAGCCAAAGGAAATCACATAGACATGCATGAAAGCTGTATTCATCGTAGTTTTCAAAACTGTGTAACATACTGCTTTTGCAGATGTCCAAGAGAGGGCTTTCAAAAGAGTTGTTTTTCAGCCCAGGTAAAAACACATAGAAGGGAATGAAACTGTATTCAACTCAGATTTCAAAACTTTGTAACAAACCGACTTCATGGAGTTCAAAGTGAGTGCTTTGAAAATAGATGTTTTCCAGCCCATGGAAAACACATAGAAGTGAATTAATGGTGTACTCAATTTAGATTCCAAAACTGTGTAACATATTGCTTTCCTAGAGTTCCAGGTGACTACATTCGAAACAGTTGTTTTTCCGCCCAGGGAAAACAAATAGAAGTGAAAGAGAGCTGTATACAACTTAATTTTCAAGATTGTGTAACATACAGCTTTTGTAGAGTTCCAAGTGAGTGCTAACAATAAAGTTGTTTTTCAGCCCAGGGAAAACACATAGAAGTGAACGAAAGCTGTATTCAACTTAGTTTTCAAAACTGTGTAAAATACTGCTATCACAGAGTTCCAACTGAGTGCTTTCAAAACAGTTGTTTTTCAGCCCAGGGAAAACACATAGAAGTGAATGAAAGCTGTATTCAACTTAGTTTTCAAAACTGTGTAACACACTTCTTTCACGGAGTTCCAGGTGAGTGCTTTGAAAATAGATGTTTTCTAGCCCAGAGAAAACACATAGAAGTGAATGAAAGGTGTATTCAACTTAGTTTTCAAAACAGTGTAACATATTGACTCCGCAGAGTTAAAGGTGAGTGCTTTCAAAACAGTTGCCTTTCAGCTCAGGGAAAACAAATGCAAGTGAATGAAAGCTGTATTCAACTTAGTTTATAAGACTGTGTAACACACAGTTTTCGCAGAATTCCAAGTGAGTGCTTTCAAAAAAGTTGTTTTTCAGCCCAGGGAAAACACATAGAAGTGAATGAAAGCTGTATTCAACTTAGTTTTCAAGACTGTGTAACATACTGCTATCACAGAGATTGAAGTGAGTGCTTTCAAAAAAGCTGTTTTGCAGCCTAGGGAAAACACGTAGAAGAGAATGAAAACTGTATTCAACTTACATCTCAAAGCTGTGTAACATACTGCTTTAGCAGATGTCCAAGTGACAGCTTTGAAAAAAGTTATATTTCAGCCCAGGTAAAACACATAGAAGTGAATGAAAACCGTTATTCAACTTAGTTTTCAAAACTGTGTAACATACTGCTTTCACAGTGTTCCAAGTGAGTACTTTCAATAAAGTTGTTTTTCACCACAGGGAAAACACATAGAAGTGAAAGAAAGGTGCATTGCACTTAGTTTTCAAAACTGTGTAACAAGCAGCTTTTGCAGAGTTCCAAGTGAGTGCTTTCAAAAAGTAGTATTTCACCACAGGGGAAAAACAAAAAGTGAATGAAAGCTCTACTGAACTTTGTTTTCAAAACTGTGTAACAAACAGCTATTGCAGAGTTCCAATTGAGTGCTTTCAAAACAATTTTTTTTCAGCCAACGGAAAACACATACAACTGAATGAAATCTGTGTTCAATGTAGTTTTCAAAACTGTATAACATACTGCTTCCACAGAGTTCCAAATGAGTGCTTTCAAAAAAGTTCTTTTTCATTCCAGGGAAAATGCATAGAAGTGAATGAAAACTGCATTCAACTTGGTTTTCAAAATTGTTTAACATACTACTTTTGCAGAATTCCAAGTGAGTGCTTTCAAAAAAGTTGTTTTTCAGCCCAGGTTATACACATAGAAGTGAATGAAAGCTGTATTCAACTTAGTTTCAAAACTTTATAACATACGGCTTTCACAGAGTTCCAAGTGAATGCCTTCAAAAAAGTTGTTTTTCAGCCCAGGGAAAACACATAGGAGTGTATGAAAGCTGTATTCAACCTAGTTTTCAAAACTGTGTAACATACTGCTTACACAGAGATCCAAGTTACTGCTTTCAATAAACTTGTTTTCCAGACAACTGTAAAGACATAGAAGTTAATGAAAGCTATATACAACATAGTTTTCAAAACTCTGTAAAATACTGCTTTCGCACACTTCCAAGTGAGTGCTTTCAAAAACGTTGTTTTTCAGCCCAGTGAAAACACATAGAAGTGAATGAAAGCTGTATTCAACTTAGTTTTCAAAACGGTGTAACATACTGCTTTCACAGATTTCCAAGTGAGTGCTTTCCAAAAAGGTTTTCAGCCCAGGGAAAACACATAGAAGTGAATGAAAGCTGTATTCAACCTAGTTTTGAAACTGTGTAACATACTACTTTTGCAGAAATCCAAGTGTGTGCCTTCAAAAAAGTAGTTTTCCAGCCCAGGGAGCACATAGAAGTGAGCAAAAGCTGTATTCAACATAGGTTCCAAAAGTGTGTAATATATGACTTTCACAGAGTCCAAGTGAGTGCTTTCACAATAGTTGCTTTTCAGCCCAGGGAAAACAGATAGAAGTGAGTGAAAGCTGTATTCAACTAAATTTTCCAAAACTGTGAAACATACTGCTTTCACAGAGCTCCAAGTGGGTGCTTTCAAAAAAGTTGTTTTTCAGCCCAGGAAAACCCATGGAAGTAAATGAAAGCTGTATTAAACTTAGATTTCAAAACTGTGCAACATACTGCTTATGCAGAGTTCCAAGTGAATGCTTTCACAGAAGATGAATTTCAGCCCAGGGAAAACACATAGAAGTGAATGAAAGCTGTATTCAACTTATTTTTCAAAACTGTGTAACATACTGCTTTCACAGAGTTCCAAGTGAGTGCTTTAAAAGAAGTTCTTTTTCAGCCCAGGGAAGACACATAGAAGTGAATGAAAGCTGTATACAACTTAGTTTTCAAAACTTTCTAGCATAGAGTTTTCGCAGATTTATAAGTGAACACTATCAAAAAGATTTTTTTTCATCCCAGGGAAAACACATAGAACTGAATGAAAGCTGTATTCAACTGAGTTCCCGTAAATTTGAAATGTACTGCTTTCACAGAGTTCCAAGTGGGTGCTTTAAAAAAAGTTCTTTCTCAGCCCAGGGAAAACACATAGAAGTGAATGAAAGCTGTATACAACTTAGTTTTCAAAACTTTCTAGCATACAGTTTTCACAGAGTTATAAGTGAACGCTATCAAAAAGATTTTTTTCATCCCAGGGAAAACACATAGAACTGAATGAAAGCTGTATTCAACTGAGTTTCCATAAATTTGAAATGTACTGCTTTCACAGAGTTCCAAGTGAGTGCTCTAAAAGTTTTTCTTCAGCCCAGGGAAAAAACAAAGCCATGAATGAAAGCTGTATTCAACTTAATTTTTCAAAACTTTGTACCATAGCTGATTTTGCCAAATTCCAAGTGAATCCTTTCAAAAAAGTTGTTTTGCAGCCCAGGGAAAACACATAGAAGTGAAAGAAAGTCATATTTAAGTTAGTTTTCAAAACTCTGTAACATACTGCTTTCAGAGATTTCCAAGTGCATGCTTTCACAAAAGTTGTTTTTCAGCCCAGGAAAAACACATAGAATTGAATGAAACCTGTAGGCAACTTAGTTTTTAAAACTTTGTTACATACTGCTTTCACAGATTCCCAAGTGAGGGCTTTAAAAAAGTTGTTTTTCAGCCCAGGGAAAACACATAGAAGTGAATGAAACCTGCTTTCAACTTCGTTTTCAAAAGTGTATAACATGCTGCTTTCTCAGAGATCCAAGGGATTGCTTTCAAAAAAGCTGTTTTGAGCCCTGGGAAAACACATAGAAGTGAATGAAAGCTGTATTCAACTTAGTTTTCAAAACTTTGTAACATACTGCTTTAGCAGAGTTCCAAGCGAGTGCTTTCAAAACAGTTCTGTTTCAGCCCAGGGAAAAAACATAGAAGTGAATGAAAGCTGTATTCACCTTAGTTTTCAAAACTGTAACGTACTGCTTTCAAAGTGTTCAAAGTGAGTGCTTTCAAAAAAGTTGTTTTTCACCATAGGGAGAAAACATAGAGGTGAATGAAATATGTATTCAACTTAGATTTCAAAGCTTTGGAACATAATGCTTTCACAGATTTCCAAGTGAGTGCTTTCAGAAAAGTTGTTTTTCAGCCCAGGGAAAACACATAGAAGTGAATGAAAGCTGTCTTCAACTTACTTTCAAAACTATATAACATACGGCTTTCACAGAGTTCCAAAAGAGAGCTTTCAAAAAAGTTGTTTTTCAGCCCAGGGAAAACACATAGAATTGAATGAAACCTGTAGGCAACTTAGTTTTCAAAACTTTGTTAAATACTGCTTTCGCAGGTTTCTAAAGGAGGGCTTTCAAAAAAGTTGTTTTTCAGCCCAGGGAAAACACACAGAAGTGAATGAAACCTGCTTTCAACTTCGTTTTCAAAAATGCGTAACATACTGCTTTCGCAGAGATCCAAGGGATTGCTTTCAAAAAAGCTTTTTTTCAGCCCTGGGAAAACACATAGAAGTGTATAAAATCTGTATTCTATTTAGTTTTCAAAACTTGGTAACACACTGCTTTCAAAGAGTTGCAAGTGATTGCTTTCAAAAATATGGTTTCCAGCCCTGGAAATACACATTAAAGTGAATGAAAGCTGTGTTCAACTTAGTTTCCAAATTTTGTAACATCATGGTTTCACAGTGTTGCAAGTAAGTGCTTTCAAAAAAGTTGTTCATCAGTGCAGGGAAAACACACAGAAGTGAATGAAGCTGTATTCTACTTAGGTTTCAAAACTGTGTAACATAATGCTTTCACAAAGTTCCAAGTGAGTGCTTTCAAAAAAAGTTGGTTTTCAGTCCAGTGAAAACACACAGAAGTGAATGAAAGCTGCATTAATCTTAGTTTTCAAAACTGTGTAACATACTGCTTCACAGAGTTCCAATGAATCCTTTCAATAAGTTGTTCTTCCACCCAGGGAAAACACATAGAAGTGAATGAAACCTGTATTCCACTTTGTTTTCAGAACTGTGTAACATACTGCTTTCACTGAGTTCCAAGTGAGTGCTTTTAAAAAAGCTGTTTTTCAGCCCAGGGAAACACATAGAAGTGAATGAAAGCTGTATACATCTTAGCTTTCAAAACTTTGTCACATACAGCTTTTGCAGAGTTATAATTGAGTACTATCAAAAAAGACTTTTTTCAGCCCAGGGAAAACACATAGAAGTGAATGAAAGCTGTATTCAACTTAGTTTTCAAAACTCTGCAACATACTGCTTTCAGAGATTTCCAATGCATGCTTTTGCCAAAGCTGATTTTAGCCCAGGGGAAGCACATAGAAGTGAATGAAAGGTGTATTCAAGTTTGTTTTCAAAATTGTGTAACATACTGCTTTTGCAGGGTTCCAAGTGACTGCTTTAAAAAAGTTGTTATCCAGCCCAGGGAAAACAAGTAGAACTGAATGAAAGCTGTCTCCAAGTTAGTTTTCAAAGTGGTGTAACAAACTGCTTTCACAGAGTTCCAAGTGATTGCTTTCATAAAAGTTGTTTTTCAGCCCAGGGAAAACACGTGGAAGTGAATGAAATCTGTATTCAGCTTAGTTGTGAAAACTGTGTAACATACTGCATTAACAGAGTTCCAAGGGGGTGCTTTCAAAAAGTTGTTTTTCATTCCACGGAAAACACATAGAAGTGAATGGAAGCTGTATTCAACTTAGTTTCAAAACTTTGTAACAAACTGCTTTCACAGAATTACATTTGAGTTCTTTCAAAAAGGATGTTTTTCACACCAGGGAAAACACACAGAAGTTTAGGAAGCTGTATTCAACCTAGTTTTCAAAAGTGTGTATCATACTGCATTCCCAGAGTTCCAAGGAGAGGTTAAAAAGGGTTGTTTTTCATCCCAGAGAAAACACATAGAAGTGAACAAAAGCTGTATTCAACTTACTTTTCAAAACTGTGTAACATAATGCTTTCCCAGAGATCCAAGTGAGTGCTTTCAGAAAAGTTGTTTTTCAGCCCTGGGAAAATGCATAGAGGTGAATGAAAGCTGCAGTCAACTTAGTTTTCAAAACTGAGTAGCATAGTGTTTTCGCAGGGTTCCAAGTGGGTGTTTTCAAAAAAGTAGGTTTTCATCCCTGGGAAAACACATAGAAGTGAATGAAAGCTGCATTCAACTTAGTTTTCAAAACTTTGTAACATACTGCTTTTGCAGAATTACAAGTGAGTGTTTTCCAAAAAGTTGTTTTTCAGCCCCGGGAAAAGACATAGAAGTGAATGGAGCTGTATTTCACTTAGTTTTCAAACTCTGTAACATAACACTTCCACAGAGTTCCAAGTGATTGCTTTCAAAAAAGCTGTTTTCAGCCTAGGAATAACAAAAAGTAGTGAATGAAAGCTGTATACAACTTATTTTTCAAAACTTTGCAACATACTGCTTTTGCAGAGTTCGAAGTGTGTGCCTTCAAAAAAGTTGTTTGTTATCCCAGGGAAAACACATCGATGTGAATGAAAGCTGTATTCAAGGTAGTTTTCAAAACTTTGTAATATACTGCTTTTACAGTATGCCAAGTGAGTGCTTTCAAAAACGTTGTTTTCCAGTACAGGGAAAACACATAGAAGTGAATGAAAGCTGTGTTCAATTTTGTTTTCAGGACTTTGTAAGATACCGCTTTGACAGATTTCCAAGTGGGCGCTTTTAGAAAAGTTGCTTTTCTCCCAGGGAAAACACATTCAAGTGAATGAAAGCTGTATTCATCTTAGTTTTTGAAACCTTGTAAAAGACTGCCTTCACAGAGCTCCAAGTGAGTGCTTCCAAAACAGTTGTTTTTCAGCCCTGGGAAAACACATGTAAGTGAATGAAAGCTGTATTCATCTTAGTTTAAAAACTCTGTAACATCCTGCTTTCACTGAGTTCCAAGAGAGTGCTTTCAAAAAAGGTGTTTTTCTTCCCAGGCAGAACACAAATAAGTGAATTACTGCTGTATTCTACTTGGTTTTCAAAACTGTGTGACATACTCCTTACGCAGATGTCCAAGTGAGTGTTTTGAAAAAACTTCTTTTTCACCCGTGGGAAAACACATAGAAGTCAATGAATGCTGCATTTAAATTAGTTTTTAGAACTGTGTAACATACTCCTCTTGCAGAGATCCATGCGAGTGTTTTCAAGGAAGTTGTTTTTCAGCACAGGGAAAACACATAGAAGTGAACGAAAGCTGTATTCAACTTAGCCTTCAATACTGTGTAACATATGGCTTTTGCAGTGTTCCAAGTGAGTGCTTTCAAAATAGCTGTTTTTCAGCCCAGGGAAAATGCATAGAATTCAATGAAAGCTGTATTCAAAGTAGTTTTGAAAACTGTGTAACATACTGCATCTGCAGAGTTCCAAATGAGTGCTTTCCAAAAAGTTGTTTTCAGCCCAAGGAAAACACATAGAAGTGAATGAAAGCTGTAATCAACTAGGTTTACAAAACTGTGTAATGTACAGCTTTCACAGAGTTCCAAGTGAGTGCTTTTGAAAAAGTTGTTTTTAAACCCAGGGAAAACACATAGAAGTGAATGAAAGCTGTATTGAACTTAGTTTCCCAATGTTTGCAACATAATGCTTTCACACATTTCCAAGTGAGTGCTTTCAGAAGAGTTTTTTTTACATTCAAGGGAAAACATAGAGAACTGAATCAAAACTGTATTTAACTTCATTTTCAAGACATGCAACACATTGCTTTCCCAGACCTCCAAGTGAGTGTTTTCAAAATTTGTTTTTCAGCATAGGGAAAACCCACAGAAGTGAATGAAATCTGTATTCAACTTAGTTTTCAAAACTGCATAACATACTGCTTTTGCTGAGTTCCAAGTGAGTGTTTTCAAAACAGTAGATTTCAGCCCAGGGAAAACACATGGAAATGAATGAAAGCTGTATACAGCTTAGTTTTCAAATCTTTTCAACATACTGCTCTTTCAGATTTCCAAGTGAGTTCTTTCAGAAGAGTTGTTTTTCAGCCCAGGGAAAACACATAGTAGTGCATGAAAGCTGTATTGCACTTAGTTTTTCAAAACTCTGTAACATGCTGCTTTCACAGAGTTCCAAATGACTGCTTTCAAAACAGTTGTTTTTCAGCTTAGGAAAAACACACAGAAGTGAATGACAGCAGTATTCATCTTAGTTTCCAAAAAGGTGTAACATACTGCTTTCACAGATTTCCAAGTGAGTGCTTTCAAAAAGGTTGTTTTTCAACCCAGGGAGAACACATACAAGTGTATGAAAGCTGTATTCAACTTACTTTTCAAAACTGTGTTACATACTCCTTGCACAGTGGACCAACTGAGGGGTTTCAAGAAAATTGTTTTTCAGCCCAGGGAAAACACATAGAAGTGAATGATAGCTGTATTCAACTTAGTTTTTCAAAACACTGTGACATACAGCTTTTGCAGAGTTCCAAGTGAGTGCTTCTAAAAAAGCTGTTTTTCAGCACAGGGAAAACACATACAAGTGAATGAAAGGTGTATTCAACATTGTTTTCAAAACTGTGTAATATACTGCTTTCACAGAGTTCCAAGTGAGTGCTTTCATAAAAGTTGTTTTTAAGGCCAGGGAAATCAAAGGAAAGTGAATGACAGCTGTATTCAACTTAGTTTTCAAAACTGTGTAACACTGCTTTCACAGATTTCCAAGAGAGTGCTTTCAAAAAATTATTTTCAACCCAGGGGGAACACATAGAAGTGTATGAAAGCTGTATTCAATGTACTTTCCAAAACTGTTTAACATATTGCTTATGCACAGGTCCAACTAAGTGCTTTCAATAAACTTGTATTCCAGCTCAGGGAAAACACATGGAATAGAAAGAGATTTGTGTTCAACTAAGCTTTCAAAACTCTGTAACATACTGATTTCACTGAGTTCCATGTGAGTGCTTTCCAAAAAGTTGTTTTTCAGCCCAGGGAAAACACATAGAAGTGAATGAAAGCTGTATTCAATTTAGTTTTCAAAACTTTGTAACTTACTGCTTTTGAAGAGTTTGAAGTGAGTGCCTTCAAAAAAGTTGTTTGTTATCCCAGGGAAAACACATAGAAGTGAATGAAAGCTGTATTCAACATAGTTTTCAAAGCTTTGTAACATACTGCTTTTACAGGGTTCCAAGTGAGTGCTTCCAAAACAGTTGTTTTTCAGCCCAGGGAAAACATGTGTAAGTGAATGAAAGCTGTATTTCTTTTAGTTTTCAAAACTGTGTGACATTCTGCTTTCACTGAGTTCCAAGAGAGTGCTTTCAAAAAAGTTGTTTTTCATCCCAGGCAGAACACATAGAAGTGAATTAAAGCTGTATTCTACCCAGTTTTCAAAACTGTGCAACACACTCTTTACACAGAGGTACAAGTGAGTGATTTGAAAAAACTTCTTTTTCACCCGTGGGAAAACACATAGAAGTTAATGAATGCTGCATTTAAATTAGTTTTTAGAACTGTGTAACATACTGCTCTTGCAGAGATCCATGCGAGTGTTTTCAAGAAAGTTGTTTTTCAGCCCAGGGAAAACACATAGAAGTGAATAAAAGCTGTATTCAACTTAGCTTTCAAAACTGTGTAACATACAGCTTTCTCAGTGTTCCAAGTGAGTGCTTTCAAAAAAGCTGTTTTTTCAGCCCAGCGATAATGCATAGAATTCAATGAAAGCTGTATTCAACTTAGTTTTGAAAACTGTGTAACATACTGCCTTTACAGACTTCCAAGTGAGTGCTATCCAAAAAGTTGTTTTCAGCCCAGGGAAAACACATAGAAGTGAATGAAAGCTGTACTCAACTTAGTTTACAAAACTGTGTAACGTACAGCTTTCACAGAGTTCCAAGTGAGTGGTTTCAAAAAAGTTGTTTTTCAACCCAGGGAAAATACATACAAGTGAATGAAAGCTGTATAGATCATCATTTTCAAAACTGTGTAATATACTGCTTTCACAGAGTTCCAAGTGCGTGCTTACATAAAAGTTGTTTTCAAGACCATGGAAGTCAAAGGAAAGTGAATGATAAGTGTATTCAACTTAGTTTTGAAAACTGTGTAACATACTGCTTTCACAGAGTTCCAAGTGAGTGCCTTCAAAAAAGTTGTTTTTCAGCCCAGGGAAAACACAGAGAAGTGAATGAAAGCTGTATTCAACTTAGTTTCAAAACTTTGCAACATATTGCTTTCATAGTGTTTCAAGTGAGTGCTTTCAAAAATGTTGGTTTTCAGTCCAGTGAAAACACACAGAAGTGAATGAAAGCGGCATTAAACTTAGTTTACAAAACTGTGTAACGTACTGCTCCACAGAGTTCCAATTGAGTCCTTTCAAAAAAATTGTTCTACTGCCCAGGGAAAACACATAGAAGTGAATGAAAGCTGTATTCCATTTCGTTTTCAGAACTGTGTAACATACAGCTTTTGAAGAGTTCCAAGTTATTGCTTTCAAAAAGCTGTTTTCAGCCCCAGAAAAACACATAGAAGTGAATGAAAGCTGTATTCAACTTATTTTTCAAAACTGTGTAACATATTGCTTTCACAGAGTTCCAAGTGAGTTCTTTTAAAAAAATTGTTTTTCAGCCCAGGGAATACACATAGAAGAGAATGAATGCGGTATACAACTTAGCTTTCAAAACTTTGTAACATACAGCTTTCACAGAGATATAAGTGAGTAGTATCAAAAAAGATTTTTTCCACCCCAGGGAAAACACATAGAAGTGAATGAAAGCTGTTTTCATCTAAGTATTCCTAAACTTGTAATGCACTGCTTTCACAGAGTTCCAAGTGAGTGCTTTCAAAAGTTTTTTTTTGCCCAGGGGAGACATAAAGAAGTGAATGATAGCTGTATTCAACTTAATTTTTCAAAACTCTGTACTATAGCTGATTTCACAGAGTTCCAAGTGAGTGCTTTCAAAAAAGTTGTTTTTCAGCCCAGGGAAAACACTTAGAAGTGAATGAAAGCCATATTCAACTTAGTTTTCAAAGCTGTGTAACATACTGCTTTCAGAGATTTCCAAGTACGTGCTTTTGCAAAAGCTGTTTTTTAGCCCAGGGGAAGCACATAGAAGTGAATGAAAGGTGTATACAACTTAGTTTTCAAAATTGTGTAACATACTCCTTTTGCAGGGTTCCAAGTGACTGCTTTTAAAAAGCTCTTTTCCAGCCCAGGGAAAACAAGTAGAACTGAATGAAAGCTGTCTTCAAGTTAGATTTCAAAATGTTGTAACAAACTGCTTTTGCAGAGTTCCAAGTGATTGCTTTCATAAAAGTTGTTTTTCAGCCCAGGGAAAACACATAGAAGTGAATGAAATCTGTATTTGGCTTAGTTCTCAAAACTATATAACATACTGCATTCACAGAGTTCCATGAGACGGCTTTAAAGAAAGTTGTTTTTCAACCTATGGAAAACACATAGAAGTGAATGGAAGCTGTATTCAACTTAGTTTCAAAACTTTGTAACAAACTTTGAAACAAAGCTTTCAGAGAATTACAAGTGAGTTGTTTCAAAAAGAATGTTTATCACACCAGGAAAACACACAGAAGTTTATGAAGCTGTACTCAACTTAGTTTTCAAAGCTGTGTAACATACTGCATTCCCACTGTTCCAATAGAGTGGTTTAAAAAAAGGTTGTTTTTCATCCCAGGGAAAACACATAGAAGTGAAGGAAAGCTGTATTCAGCTGAGTTTTCAAAACTCTGTAACATGCTGCTTTCCCAGAGTTCCAAGTGAGTTCATTCAGAGAAGTTGTTTTTCAGCCCAAGAAAACACATAGAAGTGAATGAGAGCTGTATTCAACTTAGTTTTCAAAACTGTGTAACATACTGCTTTCACAGAGTTCCAAGTGAGTGTTTTCAAAAAAGTAGGTTTTCACCCCTGGGAAACCACATAGAAGTGAAGGAAAGCTGCATTCAACTTAGTTTTCAAAACTGTGTAACATACATCTTTTGCATAGTTCCAAGGGAGTGCTTTCAAAAAAGTTGTTTTTCATCCCAGGCAGAACACATAGATGTGAATTAAAGCTGTATTCTACTTAGTTTTCAAAACTGTGCAACATACTCCTTATGCAGAGGTCCAAGTGAGTGATTTTAAAAAACTTCTTTTCACCCATGGGAAAACACACAGAAGTTAATGAATGCTGCATTTAAATTATTTTTAGAACTGTGTAAAATACTGCTCTTGCAGAGATCCATGTGAGTGTTTTCAAGAAAGCTGTTTTTCAACCCAGGGAAAACACATAGAAGTGAACGAAAGCTGTATTCAACTTAGCTTTCAAAACGGTGTAACATATGGCTTTCGTGGTGTTCCAAGTGAACGCTTTAAAAAAAGCTGTTTTTCAGCCCAGGGAAAATGCATAGAATTCAATGAAAGCTGTATTCAACTTAGTTTTGAAAATTGTGTAACATACTGCCTTCACAGATTTCCAAATGAGTGCCATCCAAACAGTTGTTTTCGGCCCATGGAAAACACAAAGAACTGAATGAAAGCTGTACTCAACTTAGTTTACAAAACTGTGTAATGTACAGCTTTCACAGAGTTCCAAGTGAGTGCTTTCAAAAAAGGTTGTTTTTCAACCCAGGGAAAACACATGGAAGTGAATGAAAGCTGTATTCAACTTTGTTTTCAAATCTTTGCAACATAGTGCTTTCACAGATATCCAAGTGAGTGCTTTCAGAAGAGTTGTTTTACAGCCAAGGGAAAGCATAGAGAACTGGATCAAAGCTGTATTCAACTTCATTTTATAGACATGTAACATACTGCTTTCCCAGAGTTTCAGGTGAGTGTTTTCAAAAAAGTTGTTTTTCAGCATAGGGAACACCCTAGAAGTGAATGAAAGCTGTATTTGACTTAGTTTTCAAAACTGTGAACATACTGCTTTTGCAGAGTTCCCAGTGAGTGCTTTCAAAACAGTAAATTTCAGCACAGGGAACACACATAGAAGTGAATGAATGCTGTATACAACTTAGTTTTCAAATCTTTGCAACATACTGCTTTCACAGATTTTCCAAGTGAGTGCTTTTCAGAGGAGTTGTTTTTCAGCCCAGGGAAAACACATAGAAGTGAATGAAAGCTGTATTCAACTTAGTTTTTCAAAACTCTGTAACATGCTGCTTTCACAGTTTCAAGTGACTGCTTTCAAAACAGTTCTTTTTCAGCCTAGGAAAAACACATAGAAGTGAATGAAAGCAGTATTCATCTTAGTTTCCAAGATGGTGTAACATACTGCTTCCACAGAGTTCCAAGTGAGTGCTTTCAAAAAGTTTTTTTCATCCCTGGGAAAACCCATAGAAGTGAATGAAAACTGTATTCAACTTCATTTTCAAAACTGTGTAACATACTGCTTATGCAGAGTTCCAAGTGAGTGCTTTCATAGCAGTAGATTTCAGCCCAGAAAACACACATAGAAGTGAATGAAAGCTGTATACAGCTTAGTTTTCAAATCTTTGCAACATATTGCTTTCGCAGATTTCCAAGTGAGTGCTTTCAGAAGAGTTGTTTTTCAGCCCAGGGAAAACACATCGAAGCGAATGAAAGCTGTATTCAACTTAGTTTTTCAAAACTCTGTAACATGCTGCTTTCACACAGTTTCAAGAGACTGCTTTCAAAACAATTGTTTTTCAGCCTAGGAAAAACACATAGAAGTGAATGAAAGCAGTATTCATCTTAGATTCCAAAACGGTGTAAGATAATGCTTTCACAGAGTTCCAAGTGAGTGCTTTCAAAAAAGTTTTCTCAACCCAAGGAGAATACATAGAAGTGTATGAAAGCTGTATTCAACTTAATTTTCAAAACTGTGTAAC
This sequence comes from Choloepus didactylus, assembly GCF_015220235.1. NCBI lineage: Eukaryota > Metazoa > Chordata > Mammalia > Pilosa > Megalonychidae > Choloepus > Choloepus didactylus. Next base: position 177,600 of record NW_023637604.1, on the reverse strand, counting down.
ATACTGCTTACGCAGAGGTCCAACTGACAGCTTTCAATAAACTTGGTTTTCAGCCCAGGGAAAACACAAAGAAGTGAATGAAAGCTGTATTCAACTTAGTTTTTCAAAACACTGTAACATACAGCTTTTGCAGAGTTCCCAGTGAGTGCTTCCAAAAAAGCTGTTTTTCAGCACAGGGAAAACACATACAAGTGAATGAAATCTGTATTCAACATCATTTTCAAAACTGTGTCATATACTGCTTTCACAGATTTCCAAGTGAGTGCTTTCATAAAAGTTGTTTTTAAGCCCATGGAAATCAATGGAAAGTGAATGAAAGCTGCATTCAACTTAGTTTTCAAAACTGTGTAACATACTGCTTTCACAGATTGCCAAGTTAGCGCTTTCAAAAAAGTTGTTTTCAACCCAGGAAGAACACATAGAAGTGTATGAAAGCTGTATTCAACTTATTTTCCAAATCTGTGTAACATGCTGCTTTTGCAGAGGTCCAACTGAGTGCTTTCAATAAACTTGTTTTTCAGCCCAGGGAAAACACACAGAACTGAATGAGATTTGTGTTCAACTTAGCTTTCAAAACTCTGTAACATACTGATTTCACAGAGTTCCAGGTGTGTCCTTTCAAGAAAATTGTTTCTCAGCCCAGGTAAAACACACAGAAGTGAATGAAACCTGTATTCAACTTAGTTTTCAAAGTTGTGTTACATACTGCTTTCACAGAGTTCCAAGTGAGTGTTTTCAAAAAAGCTGCTTCCATGCCAGGGAAAACACATATAAGGGAATGAAATCTGTATTTGACTTAGCTTTCAAAACTTCATAACATACAGCTTTTGCAGAGTTCCACATGAGTGCTTTCAAAAAAGTTGTTTTTCAGCCCAGGGAAAACACAGAGAAGTGAATGAAAGCTGGACTCATCTTAGCTTTCAGAACTGTGTAACGTACTGCTTTCACAAAGTTAAAAGTGAGTGCTTTTAAAAAAACTGTTTTTCACCCCAGAGAGAAAACTTAGAAGTGAATGAATGCTGTGTTCAACTTACTGTTGAAAACTGTTTAACATCCTGCTTTTGGAGAGTTCCAAGTGAGTGTTTTTAAAACAGTTGGTTTTCAGCCAAGAAAAAACATATAGAAGTGATTTAAACCTGTATTCCACTTAGATTTCAAAACTTCACAACATACAGCTTTCTCAGAGTTTCAAGTGAGTGCTTCTAAAACACTTGTTTTTCTGACCAGGGAAATCACATAGAAATGAATGAAAGCTTTGTTCACATTAGTTTTCTAAGCTATATAACTTACTGCTTTAACAGAGCTTCAAGTGAGTTCATTTGAAAAAAGTTGTTTTTCACCCCAGGGAGAAAACATAGATGTGAATGAAAGGTGTATTCAAAATACTTTTCAAAACTATGTAACATACTACTTTCACAGAGTTCCAAGTGAGTGCTTTCAACAAAGTTGGTTTTCAGGCCAGGAAAAACACATAGAAGTGAATGAAAGCTGCATTCAACTTAGTTTTCTAAACTGTGTAACATACTGCTTTCACTGAGTCCCAGGTGAGTGCTTTCAAAAAAGGTGTTTTTCAGCCCAGGGAAACAGATAGAAGAGAATGAAAGCTGTGTTAAACCTAGTTTTCAAAACGGTGTAACATACTGCTTTCAGAGAGTTCCAAGTGACAGCTTTCCAAAAAGTTCTTTTTCAGCCCAGGGAAATCACATAAAAGTGAATGAAAGCTGTATTCAACTTAGTTTTCAAAACGGTGTAACATACTGCTTTCAGAGATTCCAAGTGATTGCTTTCCAAAAAGTTCTTTTTCTGCCCAGGGAAAACACATAAAAGTGAATGAAAGCTGTAAACATCTTCATATTCATAACTGTAACATACTGCTTTGGGAGTGTTTGAAGTGAGTGCTTTCAGAAAAGCTGTTTTCATCCGATGGAAAACACATAGAAGTAAATGAAAGTTCTATTCAACTTAGTATTCAAACTTTGTAACATACTGCTTTCACAGAGTTGTAAGAGAGTTCTTTCAGAAAAGTTGTTTTCCAGCCCAGGGAAAGCATATAAAAGTGAACAAAAGCTGTATTCAACTTAGCTTTCAAAACTCCGTAACATAGTGCTTTCACAGAGTCCAAGTGAGTACTTTCAAAAAAGCTGTTTTTCAGCCCAGGGAAAACACATAGAAGTGAATGAGAGCTGTAATCAAGTTAGTTTTCAAAACTGTTTAACATAATGCTGTTGCAGTGTTCCAAGTGAGTGCATTGAATAAAAGTGTTTTTCAGCACAGGAAAAACACATAGACCTGAATGAAAGCTGTATTCAACTTAGTTTTCAGAACTCCCTAACACAGTGCTTTCGCAGGTTTCCAAGTGAGTACTTTCAAAGAAGTTGTTTCTCAGCCCAGGGGAAACACATAGACATGAATGAAATCTTTATACAACTTAGTTTTCAAAACTGTGAAACACTGTTCCACAGAGTTCCAAGGGGGTGCATTCAAAAAAGCTCCTTTTCAGCCCAGGGAAAACATATAGAAGTGAATGAAAACTGTATTTAACTTAGTTTTCAAGACTGTGTAACATACATCTTTCACAGAGTTCAAATTTAGTGGTTTCTAAAAGTTGTTTTTCTACCCAGGTAAAGCACATAGAATTGAATGACAGCTGTATTCAACTTAGTTTTCTAAACTGTGTTACATAATGCTTTTGCAGATTTCCCAGTGAGTGTTTTCAAAAATTTGTTTCTGATCCCAGGGATAATACGTAGAAGTGAAAGAAATCTGTATTCAACTTTGTTTTCCTAGATGTGTAACATACTGCTTTCACAGATTTCCAAGACAGTGCTATCAGAAAATTTGTTTTCCAGCCCAGGAAAACACATAGAAGTAAATTAAATCTGTGTTCAACTTAGTTTACAAAACTGTAACATACTGCTTTCACAGAGATCCAAGTGAGTGCTTTCAAAAAAGTTGTTTTTCAGCAAAGTGAAAAGACCAAGAACTGAATGTAAGCTGTATTCATCTTATTTTCAAAACTGTGCAACACACTGCTTTCTCAGAGTTCCAAGTGAGTGCTTTCTAAACAGTTGTTTTTCAGCCCAGGAAACACAAAGAAGTGAATGAAATCTGTATTCTACATCATTTTCAGAACTGTGTAACATACTGCTTTCACAGTATTCCAAGTGAGTGCTTCAAAAAAGGTGTTTTTCCTCCCAGGTAAAACACATAGAAGTGAATGAAAGCAGTATTCAACTTAGCTTTCCAATCTGTGTTATGTAGTCCTTTCCCAAAATTCCAAGTGAGTGCTTGGCAAAAGTTGTTTTTCAGCAAAGGGAAAACACATAGATGTGAATGAAAGCTCAGTTCACCTTAGTTTACAAAAAGGAGCAACATTCTGTTTTAGCAGATTTCCAAGTGAATGTTTCAAAAAAAGTGATTTTTCAGGCCAGGAGAAACACATAGAAGTGAAAGAAATCTCAGTACATCTTATTTTTCAAAACTGACCAACATACTGCTTTCACAGGGTTCCAATTGACTGTTTTCAAAAAAGTGTTTTTTGAGCCCAGAAGAAACACATAGAAGTCAATGAAACCTCACTTCAATTTAGTTTCCAAAATGGAGAAACTTATGACTTTTGCAGAGTTCCAAGAGACTCTTGAAAAAAGTGATTTTCCAACCCAGGAGAAACATATAGAAGTGAATGAAAGCTCAGTTCAACTTAGTTTTTAAAACAGAGCAACACACTGCTTTCACAGAGTTCTAAGTGAATGTTTCCAAAAAGGTGATTTTTCAGCCCAGGAGAAACACATAGAAGTGAAAGAAATCTCAGTACATATTAGTTTTCAGAATGGACCAACATACTGCTTTCACAGGGTTCAAACTGACTGTTTTCAAAAACAGTGATTTTTCAACACAGCAGAAACACACAGAAGTGAATGAAAGCTCATTTCAACTTATTTTTCAAAACGGAGTACAAACTGCTTTGACAAATTTCCAATGACTTTTTGAAAAAGTGATTTCAGCAGAGCAGAAACATAGAAGTGAATGAAAGCTCAGTTTAACTTAATTTTCAAAATGGAGCAACATATTGCTTTCACAGAGTTCTAAGTGGCTGTTTTCAAAAAAGAGATTTTTCAGCCCAGGGAAAACACATACAAGTGAATGAAAGCTCAGTTCATCTTAGTTTTCCCAAGTGAGGGATATACAGATTTTGCAGAATTTCAAGTAACTGTTCTCAAAAATGTGATTTTTCAGCCCAGAAGAAACACATAGAATTGAATGAAAGCCCAGATCAAGTTAGTTTTCAAAACAGATGAACATAGTGCATTCACAGAATTCCAGTGACTCTTTTCAAAGAAGTTATTTTTCAGCTGAGGAGAAAAACCTAGAGTTGAATGTAAGCTCAGTTCAAATTACTTTTCAAAACAGAGCAGCATAATTCTTCTGTAGAGTTCCATGTGACTGTTTTACAAAAATTGCTTTTTTAGCCCAGGGAAACATATAGAAGAGAAGGAAAGCTCAGTTCTACTTTATTTATCAAATGGAGCAACATACTGCTTTCGCAGAGTTACAAGGGACGGTTTTCAAAAAAGTGACTTTTCAGCCAGGAGAAGCACTTAGAATTCAAGGAAATCTTAGTTCAACTTAGTTTTCAACACAGAGCAACATACTGCTTTTGCACTTTTCTGGAAACAGTCACTTGGACCTCTGTGAAAGCAGTGTGTTGCTCCAAGGGAGTGTTTTCCTTAAAAGTGATTTTTCAGCCCAGGAGAAACACATGGAAGTGAATGAAATCTCAGTTCAACTGTGTCTTCAAATGGAGCAACAAATGCCTTTCACAGAGTTCTAAGTGACTGTTTACAAAAAACTGAATTTCAGCCCAGGAGAAACACATAGAAATGTGTGAAAGCTCAGATCAACTTAGTTTTCAAAACGGAGCAACATAGTGCTTTCACAGAGTTCCAAGTGACTGTTCATAAAAAAGTGCTTTCTCAGCCCAGGAGAAACACATACAAGTGAATGAATGCTCAGTTCAAAGTAGTTTTCAAAATGAAGCAACATACTGCTTTCTCTGTGTTCCAAGTGACTGTTATCAAAAAAGTGATTTTTCACCCCAGGAGAAACACATAGATGTGAATGAAAGCTCAGATCAACTTAGTTTTCAAAATGGAGCAACATAATGCTTTCACAGATTTCCAAGTGACTCTTTTCAAAAAAGTGATTTTTCAGCCCAGTGCAAAACTAGTTGTGAATGAAAGTTCAGTTCAGCTTTGCTTTGAAAACAGAGTACCATACTGTTTCTGCAGAATTCCAAGTGTCTTTTTTTTTTTTTAAGTTATTTTTCAGCCCAGGGAAAACACATGGAAGTGAATGAAAGCTCAGTTCAACTTCTTTTTCAAAACAGAGCAACTTACTGCTTTTGCTGAGTTCTAAGTGACTGTTTTCGAAAAGGTGGTTTACCATCCCAGGAGAAACAACATAGAAGTGAATGAAAGCTCAGTTCAACCTTGTTTTCATAATGGACCCATACACTGTTTTCACAGATTTCCAAGTGACTGTTTTCAAAAAAGTGATTTTTCAGCCCAGGAGAAGGACATAGAAGTGAATGATATTCCAGTTCAACTTAGTTTTCAACATGGAGCAAAATACTTCTTTAGCAGATTTCCAAGTGACTGTATTCAAAAAAGTCATTTTTCAGACAAGGAGAAATACATAAAAGTGAATGAAATCTCAGTTCAACTTCATTTCAAAGCTGAGCAACATACTAATTTCACAAAATACCAAGAGCCTGTTTTCATAAGGTGATCTATCAGCCCAGGAGAAACAACAAAGAAGTGAGTTAAAGCTCAGTTCAACTTTGTATTCATAATGGACCAACACACTGCTTTTGCAGATTCCCAAGTGACTGTTTTCAGAAAAGTGATTTTTCAGCCCAGGAAAAACACATTGTAGTGAATGAACGTTAAATTCAACATAGTTTTCAAAATGAAGTAACATAAAGTTTTCAAAGGGTTCCAAGTGACTGTTTTCAAAAAAGTGATTTTTCAGCCCAAGAGAAACACATAGAAGTGAATGAAAGCTCAGTTCAACTTAGTTTCCAAATGGAGCAACACACAGCTTTCACAGAGGTCCAAGTGACTGTTTCCAGAAAAGTGGCTTTTCAGCTCAGAAGAAACACATAGAAGTGAATGAAAGCTCATTTCACCTTAGTTTACAAAGGGAGCAACATTCTGCTTTAGCAGATTTCACAGTGACTGTTTTCAAAAAAGTGAATTCTGAGCCCAGAGGAAACACTTAGAAGTGAATGAAAGCTCAGTTCAACTTAGTTTTCAAAATCGGGCAACAAACTACATTTGGATAGTTCCAATGACTTTTCAAAAAAGTGGTTTTTCAGCACAGGAGAAACAGATAGAAGTGAATGAAGGCTCAGTCCAATTTACTTTTCAAAACCAAGCAACATACTTCTTTTGTAGTGTTGCAAGAGACTGTCTTCAAAATGTGATTTTTCAGCCCAGCAAAAACACATAGAAGTGAATGAAAGCTCACTTCTACATAGTTTTCAAAAAGGAGCAAAATACTGCTTTTGAAGTTTCAAATCACTGTTTTCAACAGTGATTTTTCAGCCAAGGAGAAACACATAGAATTCAATGAAACCTCAGTTCAACTTAGTAAACAAAACAGAGCAACATACTACTTCCACAGATTTCCAAGTGACTGTTTCCAGAAAAGTGTTTTTTCAGCCCTGGAGAAACACATAGAAGTGAATGAAAGTTAAGTTGAACTTCATTTCCAAAACTGAGGAATATAAGGCTTTCACAAAGTTCCAAGAGACTTTTTTCAAAAAAGTGATTTTTCGGCCCTGGAGAAACACTTAGAAATGAACGAAAGCTTCACTCTCCTTAGTTTACAAAACTGAGCAACACACTGCTTTCACAGACTTCCAAGTCACTGTTTTCAAAAAAGTGATTTTTCCACCAAGGAAAGACACAAAGAAGTGAATGAAAACTCAGTTCAACTTAGTTTTCAAAAAGGAGCAACATACTTCTTTCACAGAGTTTCAAGTGAATGTTTCCAAAAAAAGTGATTTTTCAGGCCAGGAGAAACACATAGAAGTGAAAGAAATCTCAGTACATCTTATTTTTCAGAACGGACCACCATACTGCTTCCGCAGAGTCCCAAGTGACAGTTTTCAAAAAAGTGTTTTTTTGAGCCCAGAAGAAACACATAGAAGTGAATGAAAGGCCACTTCATCTTAGTTTTCAAAACGGAGCAACAAACTGCTTTCAAAAAGTTCCAAAGACTGTTTTTGTAAAAGTGATTTGTCAATAGGTAAGAAACAAATAGAAGTAGAATGAAAGCTCAGTTTAACTTAATTTTCAAAACGGAGCAACATACTGCTTTTGCAGAGTTATAAGTGACTCTTAAAAAAATAATTTTTCAGCCCAGGACAAACACATACTAGTGAATGACAGTTCAGTTCAGCTTTGTTTTGAAAACAGAGCCCATACTGCTCCTGCAGAGTTCCAAGTGTCTTTTTTCAAAAAAGTGATTTTTCAGCCCAGGAAAAACACATGGAATTGAATGAAAGCTCAGTTCAACTTCTTTTTCAAAGCGGCACAACTTACTGCTTTTGCAGAGTTCCAAGTAACTGTTTTTGAAAAGGTGATTTACCATCCCAGGTGAAACAACATAGAAGTGAATGAAGGCTCTGTTCAATCTTTTTTTCCTAATGGACCAACACACTGCTTTCACAAATTTCCAAGTGACTGTTTCCCAAAAAGTGGTTTTTCAGCCCAGGAGAAACACATAGAAGTGAATGAAAGCTGGGTTCAACTTATTTTTCAAAACAGAACAACTTATTGCTTTCACAGAGTTCCAAGTGACTGTTATCAAAAAGTGATTTTTCAGCCCAGGAGAAAGTTAAAGAAGTGAAAGATATTCCATTTCAACTAGTTTTCAAAATGCAGCAAAATACTTCTTTAGCAGATCTCCAAGTGACTGTATTCAAAAAACTCATTTTTCAACCCAGGAGAAACACATAGAAGTGAATGAAACCTCAGTTCAACTTCATTTTCAAAAGTGACATACATACTGCTTTCACAGAACTCCAAGAGCCTGTATTCAAAAAGGTGATTTATCAGCCCAGGAGAAACAATGAAGAAGTGAATGAAAGCTCAGTTCAACTTAGTTTTCAAAACAGACCAACACACTGCTTTCACAGATTTCCAAGTGACTATTTACAAAGAAGTGATTTTTCAGCCCAAGAAAAACAGATAGTAGTGAAAGAAAGCTAAATTCTACACAGTTTTCAAAACGGAGTAACATACTGCTTTCAAAGAGTTCCAAGTGACTGTTTTCAAAAATCTGAATTACCAGAACAGGAGAAACACACAGAGGTCAGTGAAACCTCAGTTCAACTTTGTTTTTAAATGGAGCAAAATACTGCTTTCACATAGTTCCAAGTGACTCTTTTTAAAAAAATGATTTTTTCAGCCCAGGGTAAACACATAGAAGTCAATGAGAGCTCAGTTCAACTTATTTTTCAAAACGGAGCAAAATACTGCTTTTGCAGGGTTCCAATTGACTGTTTATCAAAACGTGATTTTTCAGCCCAAGAAAAAAACATAGAGCTGGATGAAAATCAGATCAACTTAGTTCTCAAAATGGAGCAAAATACTGCTTTCACAGAGTTCCAAGTGACTGTTATCAAATAAGTGATTTTTCAGCGCAGGAGATAAGAATAGAAGTGAAAGAAAGCTCAGCTCAACTTAGTTTTCAAAATGGAGCAACATAGTGCTTTCACAGATTTCCAAGTAACTCTTTTCAAAATAGTGATATTTCAGCACAGGAAAAAAACATAGAACTGAATGAAAGTTCAGTTCAAATTAGTTTTCAAAATGGAGCAACATACTACTTTTGCAGAGTCCCAAGTGACTGTTTTCAAAAAAGTGAATTTTCAGCCCATGAGAAACACATAGAAGTGAAAGAAAGATGAGTTCATCTTAGCTTTCAAAACGGAGAAACATAATGCTTTCAAAATGTTCCAAGAGACTATTTTCAAAAATGTGATTTTTCAGCTCAGGAGAATCACATAGAAGAGAATGAAAGTTCAGTAATATTTAGTTTTTAAAGTAGAGCAACATAATTCTTTTGCAGAGTTCCAAGTGACTGTTTTCAAAAAAGTGATTTTTCAGCCCAGGAGAAACACATAGATGTGAATGAAAGCTCAGTTAAACTTAGATTTCAAAATGGAGCAACAAACTGCTTTCACAAACTTCCAAGTGATTGTTCTCAAAAAAATGATTTTTCAGCCCAGGAGAACCACATAGATGTGAATGAAAGCTCAGTTTATTTTATTTCTCAAAACTGAGCAACAAACTTCTTTTGCAGGGTTCCAAGTGACTGTTTTCAAAAAAAATGTTTTTTCAACCCAAGAGAAACACTGAGAAGTGAATGAAAGCACAGTTCAACTTAGTTTTCAAAATGGAGCAACACAAGTCTTTAGCAGAGTTCCAAGTGACTATTTCCAGAAAAGTGGTTTTTCAGCCTAGGGGAAACATAGAGAAGTGAAAGACAGGTCGGTTCAACTTCATTTTCAAAATGGAGCAACATAATGCTTTTGCAGATTACCAAGTGAATATTTTAAAAAAGTGATTTTTCAGACCAGGAGAACACAGAGAAGTGAATGAATGTTCAGTCCAACTTAGTTCTCAAAACTAAGCAACATGCTGCTTTCACAGAGTTCCAAGTGACTGTTGTCAAAGAAATGATTTTTCAGCCCAAGGAAAACAAATGGAAGTGAAGGAAATTTCGGTTCAACTCAGTTTTCAAAATGGAGCAACATACTGTTTCCACAGAGTTCCAAGAGACTGTTTTCCAAAAAGTGATTTTTCAGCCAGGAATAAACACATAGAAGTGAATGAAACTCAGTTCAAGTTAGTTTTCAAAACAGAGCAACATACTGCTTTTGCAGAGTGCCAAGAGGCTCTTTAAAAAAAGTGATTTTTCAGCACAGGAGAAACACATAGAAGTGAAAGAAAGCTCTGTTTAACTTATATTTCAAAATATAGTAACATGCTGCTTTTGCTGAGTTCCAACTGACTGTTTTCAAAAAACAGATTTTACAGCCCAGGAAAAACACATAGAAGTGAATGAAAGCTCAGTTCAAATTAATTTTCAAAACGGGAAAAAAATGCTTTTGTAGGATTCCAAGTGACTGTTTTCAAAAAGGGATTTTGCAACCCAGGAGAAAAACATAGAAGTCTTTGAAAGCTCAGTTCAAATTACTTTTCAAAACGGAGCAACATACTGCTTTCTCAAGGTTCCATGTAACTGTTTTCAAAAAAGGTATTTTTCACCCAGAGAGAAAAACGTAGAAGTGAATGAAAGCTCAGTTCGACTTAGTTTTCAAAACTGAGCAACATACTGCTTTCACAGAGCTCCATGTGACTGTTTAAAGAAAAGTGATTTTTCATCCAAGGAGAAACACATAGAAGTGAATGAAAGCTCAGTTCAAGTTAGTTTTCAAAACTGAGCAACATACTGCTTTCACAGAGTTCCAAGTCACTGTTTCCAAAAAGAGGTTTTTCAGCACAGGAAGCTCAGTTGAAATAAGTTTTTGAAACAGAACAGCACACTGATTTCACAGCATTTCAAGTGACTGTTTTCAAAATAGTGATTTTTCAGCCTGGGAGAAAAACATAGAAGTGAATGAAAGCTCAGATCAACTTAGTTTCCAAAAAGGAGGAACATACTGCTTCCACAGAGTTCCAAGTGACTCTTTATATAAAATGTGATTTTTCAGCCCAGGAGAAGCACATAGAAGTGGATGAAAGCTCTGTTTAACTTATATTTCAAAGCATAGCAACATAATGCTTTCACAGATTTCCAACTGACTATTTTCAAAAAACAGATTTTGCAGTCCAGGAAAAACACACAGAAGTGAATGAAAGCTCAGTTCAAATTAATTTTCAAAATGGAGCCACATACTGCTTTCACAGAGTCCCAAGTGACCCTTTTTTAAAAGTGATTTTTCAGCCCAGGAGAAAAGAGTTGTGAATGAAATCTCAGTTCAACTTAGTTTTCAAATGGAAAAAAAAAATGCTTTCATAGGATTCCAAGTGACTGTTTTCAAAAAGGGATTTTTCAACCCAGGAGAAAAACATTGAAGTGTATGAAAGCTCGGTTCAAAGTACTTTTCAAAATGGAGCAACATACCACTTTCTCAGGGTTCCAAGTGACTGTTTTCAAAAAAGGTATTTTTCAGCCAGAGAGAAAAACATAAAAGTGAATGAAAGCTCAGTTCCACTTAGTTTTCATAATGCAGCAACACACTGCTTTTGCTGATTTCCAAGTGACTGTTTTCAAAAAGTGATTTTTAAACCCAGGAAAAACAAATAGAAGTGAAAGAAAGCTCACTTCAACTTAGATTTCAAACAGAGCAATATACTGCTTTCACAGAGCTCCAAGTGACTGTTTTCAAAAAAGTGATTTTTCAGCCCCTGAGAAAAACATAGAATTCAATTAAAGCTCAGTTCAACTTAGTTTTCAAACTGAGCAACATACTGCTTTCACATAGTTCCAAGTGATTCTTTTCAAGACAGTGATTTTTCAGCCCAGAGAAACACACAGAAGTGAATGAAAGCTCAGCTCACCTTGGTATTCAAAACAGAGAAGCATACTGCTTTTGAAGATTTCCAAGTCACTGTTATCAAAAAAGTGATTTTTGATCTTCAGCTGACAAGCGAAGCATTTCCTGAGGAGTTCGTTGAAGTTGCCAGTTCATTACCTGAGGAGTTCATTGATCAAGTTCGACAAAGATCCCAGTTCATTTCCTGAGGAGTTCGTCGAAGTTGCTGGTTCATTTCCTGAAGAGTTCATCGGACATCTTCATTGGAGTTGACAGTGTGCTGACTGCCCTACAGAATTTGGACTCGTGCATACCCTAAGTTGCATTTCAAGGCTGTTTAGGTGTATCAGTCAGGATTCTAAACTGCAAGCGACAGAAACTGTCTTTGGCTCATTTCAGCAGAAAATGTATCTACTAGAATGATCGGGAGGCTTGAAATGATCTAGGCTTAGCTCTGCACAGCAAAGAACTGCACCCAACAGCAAGCTGCAGAACAGATCTGCCTAAGAAACAAGACATCACAGGCTCAAATGCAGCCTCTGTGAAGCCTTCCTGATCCCATGTTCCTCCCTCCCTCCCCACAAGGGCACACACCATTGATATCTGTTCTATGCCTGCCTCTGTAATATGGATTTCCCATTGGTGGCAAAGCGATAGCAGCTGGTAATTCTTTTATTTCACAAATTATAGTCCTGACTTAATAAATATAGAGTTGGAAATTTTTAAATTTAAAAAGCAGCAAGTGAGGGCGGGGCAAGATGGCAGAGTGGTGAGGAGCAGAATTTCGTCTCTCCCCTAGAGCAGCTGGCAGTTACCCAAGAACTATATGAAACAGCGTTTTCAGGGTCTCCAGTAACCAGTCACACATTGGACTCAAGTTTGGAATTGGAGGAAAAGCTGAGATCGCAGCGAACATTGAAAACTCCATACCCTCCCAATGAGACCTGGGCCTCACTAGACTGGGAAAATCTGACAGGGTCGACCATATCCAAGGAGACCCACTCACAAAAAGGTTACATAGAGGCAGAGCAAGAAACAGAAAAAACAAGAGGGGAAAAATTGTGATCAACTAAATAGAACCTAAGTTAGAGGTCTAGAATAAGTTGAACTGAATAACAGAGGCCAGAGAACAAAGCCAACCAACAAGAAAACCACTAGGTAAAAGACAGAAAACAAGCTCCAAAATAAACTAATCAAGAGAATCAGATGCCTAGACAACTTAAGATAACAAGCCATACCAGGAAACACGAAAACATGGACCAGCCAAAGGAACAAACTAATAGCTCAGCTGAGACACAGGAGTGGAGGCAACTAATGCTAAATAAATTTGATGAAATGAAGGAAGATATAGCAAAAGAGCTGAAGGATATAAAGAAGACACTGGCTGACCATAAAGAAGAATTCATAAACTTAAAAAAACAAATGGCAGAACTCATGGGAATGAAGGCCACAATGGAGGAGATGAAAAACACAATGGAGGGACACAACAGTAGATTTGAACAGGCAGAAGAAAGGATCAGTGAACTGGAAGACAGGTCATTCAAATTCATACACACAAAAGAACAGCTGGTGAAAAAAATGGAAAAATATGAGCAGGGTCTTAGGGAGCTGAGTGACAACATGAAACGCACAAATATACGTGTTATGGGTATCCCAGAAGGAGAAGAGAAGGGAAAAGGGGCAGAAAGAGTAATAGAAGATATATTCACTGAAAATTTCCCAACTCTTATAAAAGACAGAAAATTAGAGATTCAAGAAGTACAACGTACCCCAAATAGAATAGATCCCAATAGACCTACTCCAAGACACTTACTGGTCAGATTGTCCAATGTCAAAGACAAAGAGAGGATTCTGAAAGCAGCAAGAGAAAAGCAATCCATCACATACAAGGGAAAGTCAATAAGACTATGTACAGATTTCTCTGCAGAAACCATGGAGGCAAGAAGACAGTGGCATGATATATTTAAGATACTGAAAGAGAAAAACTGCCAACCAAGAATTCTATATCCAGCAAAACTTTCCTTCAAAAATGAGGGAGAGATTAAAACATTTTCAGACAAACAGACACTGACAGAGTTTGTGAATAAGAGACCAGCACTACAAGAAATACTAAAGGGAGTGCTACAGGCTGATAGGAAAAGACAGGAGAGAGAGAGTTGGAGAAGAGTGCAGAAATGAAGATTATCAGGAAAGGTAAAAAGAGAGGAAAAAATAAGATATAACATATAAATTCCAAAAAACAAAATGGTAGTAGAAAGTACTGCCCTTACAGTAATAACACTAAATATAAATGGATTAAACTCCCCAATAAAAAGACACAGACTGGCAGAATGGATTAAAAAACAGGACCCATCTATATGCTGTCTACAAGAAACTCACTTTAGACACAAGGACAAACATAGACTGAAAGTGAAAGGTTGGAAAAAGATATTTCATGCAAACAACAACCAGAAAAAAGCGGGAGTAGCTATATTAATATCAGACAAGTTAGACTTCAAAAGTGAAACAATTAAAAGAGACAAAGAAGGACACTATATATTAATAAAAGGGTCAATTCATCAAGAAAACATAACAGTCATAAATATTTATGCACCAAAGCAGAATGCCCCAAAATTCATGAGGCAAACACTGCGATCACTGAAAGGAGAAATAGATACCTCTACAATAATAGTTGGAGACTTCAATACACCACTCTCATCAATGGATAGAACATCTAGACAGAGGATCACTAAAGAAACAGAGATGTTGAATTGTATGATAAATGAACTAGACTTGACAGACATTTATAGAACAATACACCCAACAACAGCAGGATACACTTTTTTCTCAAGTGCTCATGGAACATTCTCTAGGATAGACCACATGTTGGGTCACAAAGCAAGTCTCAACAAATTTAAAAATATTGATATTATACAAAACACTTTCTCAGACCACAATGGAATGAAGTTGGAAATAAATAAAAGGCAGAAGGTCATAAAATTCACAAACATATGGAGGCTAAACAACACCCTCTTAGAAAACCAGTGGGTAAAGGAAGAAATTACAAGAGAAATTAGTAAATACCTTGAGGCAAATGACAATGAAAACACAACTTATCAAAACTTATGGGATGCAGCAAAGGCAGTGCTGAGAGGGAAATTTATTGCCCTAAATGCCTATATTAAAAGAGAAGAGAGAGCAAAAATTGAAGAGTTAACTGCTCACCTGGAGGAATTAGAGAAAGAACAGCAAACTAAACCCAAAGCAAGCAGAAGGGAAGAAATAACAAAGATTAGAGCAGAAATAAATGCAATTGAGAACAGGAAAACAATAGAGAGAATCAACAAAACCAGAAGTTGGTTCTTTGAGAAAATCAATAAAATCGATGGACCACTGGCTAGGCTAACAAAAAAAAAAGAGAGAGCAGATGCAAATAAATGCAATCAGAAATGGTAAAGGAAATATAACTACCGACCCTGCAGATATTAAGGAGATAATGAGAAGATACTATGAGCAACTATATGCTAATAAACTAGACAACTTAGATGAAATGGACAACTTCCTAGAAAAGCATAAACAACCAACATTAACTCAAGAAGAAATAGATGACCTCAACAAACGAATCACAAGTAAAGAGATTGAGTCAGTCATCAAAAAGCTCCCAAAAAGGAAAAGCCCAGGACCAGATGGTTTCACATGTGAATTCTACCAAGCATTCAAGAATGAATTAGTACCAATCCTGCTCAATCTCTTCAAAAAAATTGAAGAAGAGGGAAAGCTACCTAACTCTTTCTATGAAGCCAACATCACCCTAATACCAAAACCAGGCAAAGATACTACAAAAAAAGAAAATTATAGACCAATTTCTTTAATGAATATAGATGCAAAAATCCTCAACAAAATACTCGCAAATCGAATCCAGCAGCACATTAAAAGAATTATACACCATGACCAGGTGGGATTTATTCCAGGTATGCAAGGCTGGTTCAACACAAGAAAATCAATTAACGTAATAAACCACATCAATAAATCAAAGCAGAAGAACCACATGATCATCTCGATTGATGCAGAAAAGGCATTTGACAAAATTCAACATCCTTTCCTGATGAAAACACTTCAAAGGATAGGAACAGATGGGAACTTTTTCAACATGATAAAGGCAATATATGAAAAACCCACAGCTAACATCACACTCAATGGGGAGAGACTGAAAGCTTTTCCTCTAAGAACAGGAACAAGACAGGGATGCCCACTATCACCATTGCTATTCAACATTGTGCTGGAAGTTCTAGCTAGAGCAATTAGGCAAGAAAAAGAAATAAAAGGCATCCAAATTGGAGAGGAAGAAGTAAAACTTTCACTATTTGCAGATGACATGATTCTATATGTAGGAAATCCAGAAAAATCTACAGTAAAGCTACTACAACTAGTCAATGAATACAGCAAAGTAGCAGGCTACAAGATCAACACGCAAAAATCTGTAGTGTTCCTATACACAAGTAATGTGCAACAAGAGGAGGAAATCAAGAAAAAAATCTCATTTACAATAGCAACCAAAAGAATCAAGTATTTAGGAGTAAACTTAACCAAGGACACAAAAGACCTTTACATCGAAAACTATAAGAAACTGCTAAAAGAAATTGAACAAGACCTGAAAAAATGGAAGAACATACCATGTTCATGTATTGGAAGACTAAATATAGTTAAGATGGCAATTTTACCTAAACTGATTTACAGATTCAATGCAATACCAATTCAAATCCCAACAACTTACTTTAAAGAAATAGAAAAACCAATAACTAAATTTATTTGGAAGGGTAAGGTGCCCCGAATAGCCAAAAATGTCTTGAGAAAGAGGAATGAAGTGGGAGGTCTCACACTACCTGACTTTGAAGCATATTACAAAGCTACAGTGCTCAAAACAGCATGGTACTGGCATAAGGACAGATATACTGATCAATGGAATCGAATTGAGTGTTCAGAAGTAGACCCTCACATCTATGGACAACTGATCTTTGATAAGGCAGTGGAGCCAAAGCAACTGGGAAAGAGCAGCCTGTTCAATAAATGGTGTTTGGAGAACTGGATATCCATTTCCAAAAGAATGAAAGAGGATGTCCATCTCACACCTTATTCCAAAATTAACTCAAAGTGGATCAAAGACCTAAACATTAGCACCAAGACCATAAAACTCTTAGAAGAAAATGTAGGACAGTATCTTAGAGATCTTGTGAAAGGAGGTGGTTTCTTAGACCTCACACCCAAGGCACGAGCAACCAAAGAACAAATAGACAAATGGGATCTCCTCAAAATTAAACACTTTTGTACATCAAAGGACTTTGCCAGAAAAGTCAAAAGGCAACCTACACAATGGGAGATGATATTTGGAAACCACATATCAGATAAGGGTTTAATATCCCGAATATATAAAGCAATCCTGCATCTCAATAACAGAAAGACAAACAATCCAATTAAAAAATGGGCAAAAGACATGAACAGACATTTTTCTGAAGAGGAAATACAAATGGCTCAAAAGCATATGAAAAAATGCTCAACTTCACTGGCTATTAAGGAAATGCAAATAAAAACCACAATGAGGTATCATCTCACACCTACCAAAATGGCCATTATCCAAAAAACAGAAAATGACAAGTGCTGGAGAGGATGTGGAGAAAGAGGCACACTTATTCATTGTTGGTGGGAATGTAGAATGGTGCAACCACTCTGGAAGACAGTATGGAGGTTCCTCAGGAAGCTAAATATAGATTTGCCATATGACCCAGCTATTCCATTGCTGGGTATATACTCAGAGGAACTGAAACTTAAGACACAGACAGACATTTGTAGACCAATGTTTATTGCAGCATTATTCACAATTGCCAAGAGATGGAAACAGCCCAAATGTCCATCAAAGGACGAGTGGATAAACAAACTGTGGTATATACACATGATGGAATATTATGCAGCTGTAAGACAGAACAAAGACATGGATCATGTAATAATGTGGCTGAACCTTGAGGACATTATGTTGAGTGAAGTTAGCCAGAAACAAAAGGACAGATTCTGTATGGTCTCACTAATATGAACAGATATTAATGAACAAACTTTGGGAGTTAAAAGCTGACAAACAGGCGACCAGGAGATAGAAAGAGGGCAGAGATCAGCCATTTGATGCTGAAGGACTACAGAATGTTTAGGATTGATCGCATAGATCCAGAAATAGATAGCATAATGCTGTGTGATGGTAGCACGGTATTGTAAGTACACTGAACAAAGATGTCTGTGAGTAAAGCTGAAAGAGGTGGGATAGGAGAATGTATGACACCAGAGGTAACGATAGATGATAAAGACTGGGACTGTATAACGTGGCAAAAACTGGAGTGGCCAATGACTGTTACTAAATATACAAATATAAAAATGTTTTTGCATGTGGGAAAGCAAATGAATGTCAACCATGTAGAAATTTGAAAAAGGGATGGTATTCAGGAAAAAACATAATCAAAGCAAACTGGAGTCTATGGTCAACAGTAACATTGTAATATACCTCCATTAAATGTAACAAAGGCAATATGCCATTGCTAAATGTATATGAGAAAGGGATACAGGGGAGTAATATGGGATTCTTGGTAGTGGTGTTATTTGCTGTCCTTAGTAGTATATTGTATTGTATGACATGTTATTTTTCTTTTTAACATTTTTTCTTATTGCAAAAAAAAAAAAAAAAAAAAAAAAAAACAATTTTTCTTGTAGTAATCAATATGTAAAAAAAAAAAAAATAAATAAAAGTGATTTTTGAGCCCAGGGAAAACACATTGAAGTGAATGAAATCTCTGTTCAACTTATTTTTCAAAAGGGAACAACATAGTGCTTTCGCAGAGTTCGAAGTGACTGTTTTCAATTAAGTGATTTTTCAGACCAGGAGAAATGAAAAGAAGTGAAAGAAAGCTCAGGCCGACTTAATTTTCAAAATGGTGCCACATAGTGTTTTTGCAGATTTTCAAGTAACTCTTTTCAAAATAGTGATATTTCAGCACAGAATAAAACATAGAAGTGAATGAAAGTTCAGTTCTTAATAGTTTTCAAAATGGAGCAACATACTGATTTTGCAGAATTCCAAGGGACTGTTTACCAAAACGTGATTTTTCAGCCCAAGAAAAAACATAGAACTGAATGAAAGTTCAGTTCAACTCAGTTTTAAGAAACGAGCAACATAGTGCTTTCACAAAGTTCCAAGTGACTCTTCAAAAAAGTGATTTTTCAGCCCAGAAAAAACACCTAGAGGTGAATGAAAATTCATACAACTTAGTTTTCAAAGCTGAGCAACATAATCCTTTCACAGAGTTCCAAGTGACTGCTTCCAATAAAGGGATTTTTCAGCCCAGGAAAACATATAAAAATGAATGAAATTTCAGTTCATCTTAATTTTCAGAATGGAGCAACATGCTGCTTTCATAGAGTTCCAAGTGGCTGTCTTCCAAAAAGTGAACTTTCACCCAAGGAAAAACAAGTGGATTTGTATGAAAGCTCAGTTCTATTTAGTTTTCAAAACAGAGTAACATACTGCTTTCACAGAGTTCCAAATAACTGTTTTCAAAAAACTGATTTCTCAGCCAAGGCAAAACACGTAGAAGTGTATGAAAGCTCACTTCAACTTAGCTTTCAATATGGAGCAACATACTGCTTTCATAGGGTTCCAAGTGAGTGTTTTGAAAAAAGATTTTTCAGCCGAGGAGAAACACATAGAAGTGAATGAAAGCTCAGTTCAACTTACTTTTCAAACCATAGGAACATACTTCTTTTGCAGACTTCCAAGTCACTGTTATCAATAAAGCAATTTTTGAGCCCTGGAAATACTCATTGAAGGGAATGGAAGCTCTGTTCAACTTATTTTTCCAAAGGGAAAAACATACAGCTTTTGCAGAGTTACAAGTGACTGTTTTCAAAAAGTGATCTTTCAGCCCAGGGAAAAGACATAGAAGTGAATGAAAGTTCAGTTCAAATTAGTTTTCAAAACAGCACAACATACTACTTTCACGGATTTCCATGTGACTCTTTACCAAATAGTGATTCTTCAGCCCAAAAAGAAAACATAGATTTGAATGACTATCAGTTCAACTTAGTTCAAATGGAGCAAAATACTGCTTTCACAGAGTTCCAAGTTGCTGTTTGCAAAAAAGTTATTTTTCAGCCAAGGAATAACACATAGAAGCAAATGAAAGCTCAGTTCAACTTAGTTTTCAAAATGGAGCAATGTACTGCTTTCGCAGAGTTCCAGGTGACTGTTTTCAAAAAAGTGATCTTTCAGCCCAGGAAAAACACATAGAAGTGAATGAAAGCTCTGTTCAACTTAGTTTTAAAATGGAGCAACATACTGCTTTTGCAGAGTTCCAAGTGGCTGTTTTAAAAAGGTATTTTTCATTTTGGCTGTTTCCATCTCTTGGCAATTGTGAATAATGCTGCAATAAACATCAGTTTACAAATGTCTGTTTGTGTCTTAAGTTTCAGTTCCTCTACTGTGAGACACACAATGAGGTGAATGGATCCTGTGCACAGTATTTGAGTGAAGTACACCAGAAATAAAGGCAAACACTTTAATGCTTCACCAATATGGACTAAGTACAATGTGTAAACTCAGAATTGAATCTTAGAACATAGCCTAACATGGACATAATTACTGTAATAGTCCCTAGATTGTAAGCTCTTATTAACTCTATCCCTGAATTGTAATGCCTATCTCTAAACTTTGAGATGCTGATTCCCTAGCGTATAACCTGATTGGTGTCTGGAACAATGCACATCTCTGAGACACCTGAAACTCAGAGCTAAAGCTCAACAGATGTGAATGTCAGTATTAGTGCTTGCAGCCACTGTTAAAAAAAGAAGGTGAAAAAGAGCCCAGACCTCAATTAGTGATATGAATGAAGCAGGTCTTGCTAAGACCAGGGCAAGCCAGGCCAAAGGGTAAAGATTGAAACTGACTGTGTTTTAAAACTTCAACTTCCATATGAGACCAAGGGAAGAGATATCTATTTGGTACAGGATCTAAATTTTCTAAACAGTACAAATCTACAGTCAATTTGTTCAACCACCACAATTGCATGCAACTTTGAATAGGAAGTGAGATACAGTAAGTTAGTATAGGCTGGAGTGAAATAGTGACATATCCCAGAGTAATTTGGGCAGGTAATAAAAAATATATTTACAGCCTCCCCCTCCCCAGGCCAGAGGATCTGGGGGAAGGTGTGGATGTGTTGGACATCCTCACCTGGACTGGTGTTGATGTTGTCACATACATTGGGACTGGTGGTTTGATGTGCTGAGCCCTCAATCATGGAACTTGCCCTTAGGAAGCTCATTACTGCAAAGGAGAGGCTAAACTTGCATATAATCATGCCTAAGGGTCTCCCCCTGAGTACCTCTTTGTTGCTCAGATGTGGTCCTCTCTCTCTCTAACTGAGCCATCTCAACAGGTGAACTTGCTGCCCTCCCTCCTATGTGGGACCTGACTCCCAGGGTGGTAAATCTCCCTGGCAATACAGAATATGACTCCTGGGGATGAATGTGGACCCAGCATCGTGGGACTGAGAGTATCTTCTTGACCAAAAGGGAGATGCAAAATGAGACAAAATAGTTTCAGTGGCTGAGAGATTTCAATGGAGTCGAGAGGTCAATCGGTGGACATTCTTATGCGCTATATAGATAACACCACTTAGGTTTTAATGTATTAGAATAACTAGAAGTAGATACCTGAAACTACCAAACTCCAACCCAGCATTCTGGACTCCTGATGACAATTATATAATAATGTAGATTACAAGGGGTGACAGGTTGATTGTGAAGACCTTGTGGATCACACCCCCTTTATCTAGTGTATGGATGAGTAGAAAAATGGGAATAAAAACTAAAGGAAAAATGGGGTGGGATGTGGGATGATTTCAGTGTTCTTTTTTCACTTTTACTTTTTATTCTTGCTCTGGTTCTTTCTGATGTAAGGAAAATATTCAGAGATAGATTGTGGTGATGAAAGCATAACTATGTTATCATACTGTGGACAGTGGATTGTAGACCATGGATGATTGTACGGTGTGTCAATGTATCTCAATAAAACTGAGTTCAATAATTAAAAAAAAAAAAGGTATTTTTAGCCCAGGAAAAACACAGAGATGTCAAAGAATGCTCAGCCCAACTTAGTTTCAAAACCGAGAAATGTACTGCTTTTGCAGGGTTCCAAGTTGCTGTTTCCCAAAAAAAGGGATTTTTCAGCCCAGGAGAAACACATAGAAGTGAATGAAAGCTCAGTTGAACTTACTTTTCAAAACAGAGCAACATACTGCTTTTGCAGAGTTCAAAGTGACTGTTTTAAAAAAAAAGTTATTTCTCAGCCAGGGAGAAACACATAGAAGTGAATGAAAGCTCAGCGCAACTTAGTTTTCAAAACGGAGCAACATGCTTCTCTCTCAGATTTCCAAGGGACTGTATTCAAAACAGTAATTTTTCAGCCCAGGAGAAACACATAGAAGTGAAAGAAAGCTCACATCAACCTAGTTTTCCAAACAGAGCAACATATAGCTTTTGCAGAGTTCCAGGTGACTGTTTGCAAAAAAGTGATTTTTCAGCACATTATCAACACATAGAATTCAATGAAAGCTCAGTTCATCTTAGTTTTCAAAACTGAGCACCAGACTGCTTTCACATAGTTCCAAGTGACTCCTTTCAAGAAAGTGATTTTTTTCAGCCCAGGAGAAACACATGGAAGTGAATGAAAGCTCAGTTCAACTAAATATTTAAAACAGAGGAGGATACTGCTTTCACAGAATTCCAAGTCACTGTTACCAAAAAAGTGATTTTTGAGCCCAGGAAAAACACATTGAAGTGAATGAAAGCTCTGTTCAATTGTTGTTGTTTTTTTCAAAAGGGAGCAACATATGTCTTTCACAGGGTTCCAAGTGACTGTTATCAAAAAAGTGATTTCTCATCCCAGGAGAAATGAAGAGAAGTGAAAGAAAGCTCAGCTCAACTTAGTTTTCAAAACAGAGTAACATAGTGCTTTTGTAGATTTCCTAGTGACTGTTTTCATAAAGGTGATTTTTCACCCCAGGTTAAAAACACAGAAGTGAATGAATGCTCAGTTTAACTTACTTTTCAAAATGGAGCAACATACTGCTTTTGCACAATTCCAAGTGATTTTTTTTGAAAAAGTTGTTTCATCTGAGGAAAAACACACTGAAGTGAATGAAAGGACAGTTCAACTTAGTTTTCAAAACAGAGCAACATAAGGCTTTCACAGAGTTCCAAATGACAGTTTAAAAAAAAATTCTTCTCCCAAGGAAAAGACTTAGAAGTGAATGAAAGCTCAGTTAAACTTAGATTTTAAAATGGAGCATCACATGGTTCCACAGAGTTCCAAGTGAATGTTTTCAAAATGTGATTTTTCAGCCAAGGGAAAAGGCATAGAAGTGAAAGAAAACTCAGTTCAACTCAGTTTTCACAAAGGAGCAACATTGTGATTTCCCAGATTTTCAAGTGGCTGGTTTGAAACAAAGTGATTTTTCAGCCCAGGAGAAAAACATAGTAGTGAAAGAAAGCTCATCTCAACATAGTTTTCAAAATGGAACAACATAGTGCTTTCACGGAGTTCCAAGTAACTCTTTTTAAAAAAGTGATTTTTCAGCCCAGGAAAAACACATAGAAGTGAATGAAAGCTCAGGTTAATGTAGTTTTCAAAATGGAACAACATAATATTTTGCAGAGTTCCAAGTGACTGTTTTCCAAAAAGTGATTTCTCAGCCCAGGAGAAAAACACAGTAGTGAATGAAAGCTCAGTTCAACTTAGCTTTCAAAACGGAGCAATATACTGCTATCACAGAGATCCAGAGACTGTTTTCAACAATGAATCCTCATCTGAAGGAAAGCACATAGAATTGAATGAAAGCTCAGTTTAACTTAGATTTCAAAATGGAGCAACACATGGTTTCACAGATTTCCAACTTACTCTTTTCAAAAGAGTTTTTTTCAGCCCAGGAAAAACATACAGAAGTGAAAATAGCTCATTTCAACTTAGTTTTCAAAATGGAACAAAATGCTGCTTTTGCAGGGTTCCAAGCAAATGGCTTCAAAAATGGGATATTTCAGCAAGAAGAAAGAAATTCAAGTCAATGAAAGTTCAGTTCAACATAGTTTACAAAACGGAGCAACGTACGGCTTTCACAGAGTTCCAAGTGTCTGTTTTCAGAAAAGTGATTTTTAAGCCAAGGGGAAACACAAAGAAGTGAAAGAAAGCTCAGCTCAAATTAGTTTTCAAAACGGAGCCACATAGTGCTTTCATAGATTTCCAAGGGACTCTTTATAAAAAAGTGTTTTTTCAACCCAGGTAAAACACATAGAAGTGAATGAATGCTCAGTTCAACTTAGTTTTCAAAATGGAGCAACATACTGTTTTCGCTGAGTTCTAAGAGACTGTTTTCAAAAAGTGATTTTCAAGCCCAGGAGAAACACATAGAAGTGAATGAAAGCTCAGTTCAAATTTGTTTGCATACTGAAACATAATACTTTCACAGGTTTCCAAATGACTGTTTTCCTAAAAGAGTTTTTTCATCCCAGGAGAAATCCATAGAATTGAATGAAAGCTCAGTGCAACTCCTTTTTCAAAGCAAAGCATCATACTGCATTCGCAGAGTTCAAAGTGACTGTTTTCAAAAAATTGATTTTTCAGCCCAGGAGAAACACATAGAAGTGAATGAATGTGCCATTCAACTTAGTTTTCAAAATGGATCATCATACTGTTTTCACAGAGTTCCAAGTGACTGTTTTCAAAGGGTGATATTTCATCCCAGGAGAAACAACAAAGAAGTGAATGAAAGCTCAGTTCAAGCTAGTTATCATAATGGAGCAACACACTGCTTTCAAAGGTATCCATTTGACTGTTTTCAAAAAAGTGATTTTTCATCCCATGAAAATCACCTAGAAGTGAATGAAATGTCAGTACAACTTAGTTTTCAAAATGGAGCAATATACTTCTTTTGCAGTGTTCCAAGTAACTCTTAAAAAAGTTATTTTTTCAGCTGAGGAAAAACACATAGAGGTGAAAGAAAGCTCAGTTTAACTTACTTTGCAAAATGGAGCAACATACTGCTTTTGAAGAGTTCCAAGTGACTGTCTTCTATAAAGTGATTTCTCAGCCCAGGAAAAAAACACAGTAGTGAATGAATGCTGAGTTAAACTTAGTTTTCCAAAGAGACCAACACACAGTTTCACAGAATTCCAAGTGACTATTTTCAAAAAAGGGTTTTTTTTCTGCCCAGGAAAAATACATAGAAATGAATGAAAGGACAGTTCAACATAGTTTCCAAAATGGAGGAACCTATGGCTTTCACAGAGTTCCAAGTGACTGTTTTCAAAAAAGTGATTTATCTACCAAGGAGAACCCACAGAAGTGACAGAAAGCTCAGTTCAACTTAGTTTCCAAAAAGGATCAAAATATTGCTTTTGCAGAGTTCCAACTGAATGTTATAAAAAAAAGTGATTTTTCAACACAGGAGAAATGCATAGAAGTGATAGAAAGCTCAGCTAAACTTAGTTTTCAAAACAGAGCAACACTGCATTTTCACAGATTTCCAAGTGACTCATTTCAAGAAAGAGACCTTTCAGCCCAGGATAAACACATAGAAGTGAATGAAAATTCAGTTCAACTTAGTTTTCATAACGGAGCAACACACACTGCTTTCACAGACTTCCAAGTGTCTATTTTCAAAAAGGTAATTTTTCAGCCCAGGAAAAACACATAGAAGTGAATGAATGCTCAGTGGAACTTAGTTTTCAACATATAGCAACATACTGCTTTCACAGAGTTTTGGGTGAATGTTTTCAGAAAAGTAATTTTCAGCCCAGGAAAAAACACATAGAAGTGAAAGAAATCTCAGCTCAACTTTGTTTTCAAAACAGAGCAAGATAGTCCTTCACAGATTTCCAAGTGACTCTTTTCAATAAAGTGATTTTTCAGCCCAGTAGAAACACTTAGAAGTGAATGACAGCTCAGTTCATCTTAGGTTTCAAAACGGAGCAACATAGTGCTTTTGCAGATTTCCAAGTGACTGTTTTCCAAGAAGTGATTTTTCATCCCAGGAGAAACAACACAGAGGTGAAAGAAAGCTCAGCTCAACTTGGTTTTGAAAATGGAGCAACATAGTGCTTCTGCAGAGCTCCTAGTGGCTCTATTTAAAAGGTGATTTCTCAGCCCAGAAAAAAGACACACTAGTGAATGAATGCTCAGTTAATCTTAGTTTTCAAAATGGAGCAAATTAGTGCTTCTGCAGAGTTCAAGAGTCTGTTTTAAAAATGATTTTTCCTCCAAAGAAAAACATATAGAAGAGGATGAAAGATCAGTTCAACTTAGTTTTCAAAACAGAGCACCATACTGCTTTCACAGGGAACCAAGTGACTGTTTTCAAAAAACTGATTTTTCAGCCCAGGAGGAACACATAGAAGTCTATGAAAGCTCAGTTCAACTTATTTTTCAAAGTGGAGCAACATACGGCTTTTGCAGATTTTCAAGTGACTGTTTTCCTAAAAGTGAATTTCAGCCCAGGAAAAACACATAGTGAATGAAAATTCAGTTCAAGTTAGTTTTCAAAACAAAGCTACATACTGCTTTTGCAGAGCTCCAACTGACTGTTTTCAAAAAAGTGATTTTTCAACCCAGGAGAAACACAGAGAGGTGAATGCAATCTCAGTTCAACTTAGTATTCAACATGGAGCAACACAGTGCTTTCAAAGAGTTCCAAGTGACTCTTTTAAAAATGTGATTTTACAGTCCAGGAGAATCACATAGAATTGAATGAAAGCTCAGTTCATCTTAGATTTCAAATAGATAAATGTGCTGCTTTCACACAGATAAACAGTGACTGTTTTCAAAAAAAGGATTTTTCAGCACTGGAGAAACACATAGAAGTGAATGAAAGCTCATTACAACTTAGTTTTCAAAATGGAGCAACATAGTTCTTCCACAGAGCTCCAAGTTACTGTTTACAAGAAAGTGATTATTCAGCCCAGGAGAAGCACATAGAACTGAATGAAAGCTCAGTTCATCTTAGTTTTCAAAACATAGCAACAGACAGCTTTCTCAGGGTTCCAACTGACTGTTTTCATAAAAGATATTTTTCATCCAAGGAAAAATACATAGAAGTGAAAGAATGCTCAGTTCAACTTAGTTTTCAAAACTGAGCAATGCAATGCTTTCACAGGATTCCAACAGGCTGTTTTCAAAATGTGATTTTCAGCCCAGAAAAAAACACATAGAAGAGAATGAAAGCTGAGTTCTACTTAGTTTTCAAAAAGGAGCAAAATACTGCTTTCGCAGAGTTCCAAATCACTGTTTTCAAGAAAGTGATTTTTCAGCCCAGGAGAAACACATAGAAGTGAATGAAATCTCAATTCAACTTAGTTTTCAACACCGAGCAACATAGTGCTTTTGTAGAGTTCCAAGTGACTCTTTTAAAAATGTCATTTTACAGAACAGGAGAAACACATAGAAGTGAATGAAAGCTCAGTTCAACTTAGTTTTCAAAATGAAGCAACATAGTTCTTTCGCAGAGTTCCAAGTGACTCTTACCAAAAGTGGAGCAACTCACTGCTTTTGCAGGATTCCAAGTGACAGTTTTCAAAAGAGTGATTTTTTTCAGCCCAGGAAAAACACATAGAAGTGAATGAAAGCTCAGTTCAACATACTTTTCAAAATGGAGCAACATAATGCTTTCACAAAGTTCCATGTGGCTGTTTTCAAGAAAGTGATTTTTCAGCTCAGTAGAAACATGTAGATCTGAAAGAAAGCTCAGTTCATCTTAGTTTTCAAAACTAAGCAACATACTGCTTTCGCAGGGTTCCAAGTGACTGTTTTCATAAAAGAAATTTTTCAGCCCAGGAAAAATGCATAGAAGTGAATGAAAGCTCAATTCAACTTAGTTTTCAAACCAAACAATGCACTGCTTTTGTAGGGATCCTAGAGATGGTTTTCAAAAAAGGGATTTTTCAGCTCTGGAGAAACAGAAAGAAGTGAATGAAAGCTCAGTTCAATCTAGTTTTCAAAATGAAGCAATATACTGCTTTCGCAGAGTTCCATGGGACTCTTGTCAAAAAAGAGATTTTTCATCCCAGGAAAAAACTCATAGAAGGGAATGAAAGCTCAGTTCTACTTCATTTTCAGAAAAGAGTAACATACTGCTTTCACAGAGTTCCAAATCACTGTTTTCAGAAGCTTTTTTCAGCCCAGGACAAACACCTAGAAGTGAATGAAAGCTAAATTCAATTTAGTCAAAGCGGAGCAACATACTGCTTTCACAGTGTTCCAAGTAAGAGTTCCAAAAAAAGTGATTTTTCAGCCCAGGGGAAACACATATAAGTGAATGAAAACTCAGTTCAACTTAGTTTTCAAAATGGAGCAACATAATGCTTTTGCAAAGTTCCATGTGACTGTTTTCAAGAAACTGATTTTTCAGCTCAGTAGAAACATGTAGAACTGAATGAAAGCTCAGTTCATCATAGTTTTCAAAACTGAGGAACATACTGCTTTTGCAGGGTTCCAAGTGACTGTTTTCATAAAAGAAATTTTTCAGCCCAGGAAAAATGCATAGAAGTGAATGAATGCTCAGTTCAACTTAGTTTTCAAACCAAACAATGTACTGCTTTCACAGGGATCCTAGAGACTGTTTTCAAAAAAGGGATTTTTCAGCTCTGGAGAAACACAAAGAAGTGAATGAAAGCTCAGTTCAACTTAGTTTTCAAAATGAAGCAATATACTGCTTTAGCCTAGTTCCAAGGGACTGTTTTGAAAAAAGAGATTTTTCAGCCCAGGAAAAAATTCAAAGAAGGGAACAAAAGCTCAGTTCAACTTCATTTTCAGAAAGGAGCAACATACTGCTTTCACAGAGTTCCAAATCAATGTTTTCAAAAAAATTTTTTTCAGTCCAGGACAAACACCTAGAAGTGAATGACAGCTAAGTTCAATCTAGCCAAAGCGGAGCAACATACTGCTTTCACAGTGTTTCAAGTGAGAGTTCCAAAAAAGTGATTTTTCAGCCCAGGGGAAACACAGAGAAGTGAATGAAAACTCAGTTCAAATTAGTTTTCAAGATGGAACAACATAGTGCTTTTGCACAGATCCATGTGATTCTTTACAAAAAAGTGCTTTTTCAGCCCATGAAAATAACGTAGAAGTGAATGAAATCAGTTCAGCTTAGTGTACAAAATGAAGCAACATACTGCTTTCACAGTGTTCCAAGTTACTGTTTCCAAAAAAGTGATCTTTCAGCCCAGGATTAACATATAGAAATGATTGAAAGCTCAGTTCAACTTACTTTTCAAAACAGAGCAACACACTGCTTTCACAGAGTTCCAAGTGACTGTTTAAAAAAAAGTGATTTTTCAGCACAGGAGAAACACATGGAATTGAATGAAAGCTCAGTTCATCTTACTTTTTGAAATGGAGCAACTTAGGTCTATCACACTGTTCCAAGTGACTCTTGTCAAAAAAGTGATTTTTCAGCCCAGTAAAAAAACGTAGAAGTGATTGAAAACTCAGTCCAACTTAGTTTTCAAAATGGAGCAACACACGGCTTTCACAGATTTCCAAGTGACTGTTTTCAAAAAAGTTAATTTTCAGCTCAGGAAAATCACATAGAAGTGAATGAAAGCTCAGTTGAACTTAGTGTTCTAAATGTAGCAACATAAGGCTTTCTCAGAGTTCCAAGTGACTCTTAATAATGTGATTTTACAGCCCAGGGGAAACACACAGAAGTGAACAAAACTTCACTTATACTTAATTTTCAAAACTGAGCAACATACTTTCACAGAGTTCCAAGTGATTGTTTTCAAGGAAGTGATTTTTCAACCCCAGAGAAATGCATAGAAATGAATGTAAGCTCAATTCAACTTAGTTTTCAAAACAGAGCAACGTACTGGTTTCACAGAGTTCCAAGTGACTGTTATGAAAAAAGTGATTTTTCTACCCAGGAAAATCACATACAAGAAAATGAAAGCTCAGTACCACATAGCTTTCAAAATGAATCTACACACTACTTTCACAGTGTTCCAAGTGACTCTTTTTAAAAAGTGGGTTTTCATCCCAGGAGAAACACATAGAAGTTAATGAAAGGGCAGTTCAACTTAGTTTTCAAAATGGAGCAAGATACTGCTTTTGCAGTGTTCCAAGTGACTGTCTTGAAAAAGTGGTTTTTCAGCCCAGTAGAAACACATTGAAGTCTATGAAACTTCAGTTCAACTTAGTTTTCAAAACGGAGCAGTATACTGATTTCGCGGAGTTCTGTGTTTCTCCTGTCCTGAAAAATCTCTTTTTTGAAGAGAGTCACTTGGAAATCTGCAAAAGCAATATTTTACTCTGTTTTGAAAACTATGTTGAACTGAGCTTTCATTCACTTCTGTGTATTTCTCCTGGGCTGAAAAACCACTTTTTCAAAACAGTCACTTGGAACACTGCGAAAGCAATATCTTGCTCCATTTTGAAAACTAAGTTGAACTGCCCTTTCTTTAACTTCTATGTGTTTCTTCTGGGATGAAAACCCATTTTTTTAAAAGAGTCACTTGGAACACTGTGAAAGTAATATGTTTCTCCTCTTTGAACACTAAGTGGAACTGAGCTTTTATTTACTTCTATGAGTTTTTTCTGTGCTGAAAAATCAGTTTTCTTAAAAAAGTCACTTGGAACTCTGTGAAAGCAGTATGTTGCTCCATTTTTAAAACTATGTTTAACTGAGATTTCATTCACTTTTATGTGTTTTTCCTGGGCTGAAAAGTCACTTTTCTGAAAAGACTCACTTGGAGCTCTGTGAAAGTGGTATCTTCCTCTGTTTTGAAAACTAAATTGTTCTCAGATTTCATTAACTGCTACATTTCTCCTGGGATGTAAAATCACTTTTTTGAAAAGAGTGACTTGGATATCTGTGAAAGCATTATGCTGCTCTGTTTGGAAACTATGTTGAACTGAGCTTTCATTCACTTCTATGTATTTTTCTTGGTCTGAAAAATCACTTTTTTGGAAAGAGTCACTTCTAAATCTGTGAAAGCAGTATGTTGCTCCATTTAGAAAACTAAGTTGTACAGAGCTTTCATTCACTTCTATGTGTGTGTCCTGTGATGAAAAATCACTTTTTTGAAAAGAGTCACTTTGAACTCTTTTAAAGCAGCATGTTGCTCCATTTTGGTATCTAAATTGAACTGAGATTTCACTCACTTCTACATTTCTTCCCAGGGCTGAAAATTCACTTCTTTCAAAACAGTCACTTGGAACACTGTGAAAGTTGTATGATGACCCATTTTGAAATTGAAGTTAAACTGAGCTTTTGTTCACTTCTGTGTGTTTTTTCCTGGGCTGAAAATATCACTTTTTTGAAAACAGTCAGTTTTTACTCTGCAAAATCAGTAAGTTGCTGTGTTTTGAAAGCTAAACAGAACTGAGTGTTCATTCACTTCTACATGTTATTCCTTGGCTGAAAAGTCACTTTTTTGAAAACAGTCACTTTGAACACAGTGAAAGAGATATGCTGCTCTGCTTTGAAAACTGAGTTGATCTAAGCTTTCATTCACTTCTACATGTTGTTCCCAGACTGAGAAGTCAATTTTTTGAAAACAGTCAATCGGTACACTGTGAAAGTGATATGTTGCTCTGCTTTGAATGCTAAGCTGTACTAAGCTTTCATTCACTCCTATGTGTTTTTCCTGGGATGAAAAATCACTTTTTTGAAAACAGTCAGATGGAACTCTGTGAAAGCACTATGTTGCTCTGTTTTGAAAACTAAGTTGTACTGAGTTTTCTTTCACTTCTATGTGTTTTTCCTGTGCTGAAAAACCACTTTTTGGAAAACAGTTACAAGGAACTCTGCAAAAGAACTATGTTGCTCCATTTTGAAAACTAAGTTGAACTGAGATTTCATTCACTTTTATGTGTATTTCTTGGGCTGAAAAATCACTCTTTTGAAAACAGTCACTTGGAAATCTGTGAAAGCCATATGTTTGTCCATTTTGAAAACTGAGTTGCACTGAGCTTTCATTCACTTCTGCATGTTTTTCCTGTGATGGAAAATCACTTTGTTGAAAAGAGTCACTTGGAACTCTGCGAAAGCAGCAGGTTGCTCCATTTTCGAAACTAAGTTGAACTGAGATTTCACTTACTTCTTCTTTTTTCCTGGCATGAAAATCCAATTTTCTGAAAACAGTCACTTGGAGCTCTGTGGATGTGGTATGTTGCTCTGTTATGAAAACTAAGTTGTACTGAGATTTCATTCACTTGTACGTGTTTTTCCTGTGATAAAAAATCACTTTGTTGAAAAAAGTCACTTGGAAATCTGTGAGAGCAGTGTTTCTCCATTGTGAAAACAAGCTTGAACTGAACTTTCATTCACTTCTATGTGTTTTTCCAGGGCTGAAAAGCCACTTTTCTGAAAATAGTCTCTTGGAACACTGTGAAAGCAGTATGTTGCTCAGCTCTGAAAACAAAGTTCTACTGAGGTTACATTCACTTCTACGTGTTTTTCTTTGGCTGAAAAATCACTTTTTTCTAAAAGAGTCACTTGGAATTCTGCAAAAGAAGTATGTTCCTTCATTTTGAAAGGATGTATTTCTGAGCATTTATTCACCTCTGCATGTTTTTCCTATAGTGGAAAATCACTCTTTTGAAAACAGTTACTCTGAACTCTGGAAAAGCAGTATGTTGCTCCGTTTTGAAGGCTAAGTTGAGCTGAGATTTCATTCACCTCTGTGTTTTTCCTGGGCTGCAAAATCATTTTTTCAAAAGACTCTCTTGGAATTCCATGAAAGCAGTATGTTGCCGCATTTTGAAAACTTAGTTGTAATGAGCTTTCATTAACTTCTATGTTCGTTTCCTGCACTGAAAAATCACTTTTTTGAAAAGAGTGACTTGGAAATCTGCAAAAGCACTGTGTTACTCTGTTTTGAAAACTAAGTTGAACTGAGCTTTCATTCACTTCTAAGTGTTTTCCCTGGGATAAAAAAATCACTTTTTTGAAAGCAGTCATATGAGCTCTGCAAAAGCAGTACGTTGCTCCATTTTGAATACTAAATTGTACCGAGCTTTCATTCACTTCTATGTGACTTTCCTGGGTTGAAAAAGCACTTTTTTGAAAAGAGTCACTTGTAACTCTGTGAAAGCACTATGTTTCTCCATTGTGAAAACTAAGTTGTACTAAGCTTTCATTCACTTTTATGTGTTTTACCAGGGCTGAAAAATAACATTTTGAAAACAGTCACTTGGAAATCTGTGAAGGCTTTATGTTGCTCCTTACTGAAAACTTATTTGTACTGAGATTTCATTCACTTCTAGTGTTTTTCTTGGGCTGAAAAATCACTTTCTTGTAAAGAGTCTCTTCAAAAGCTGTGAAAGCAGTATGTTGCTTCATTTTCAAATTAAGGTACACTGAGCTTTCATTAACCACTACTTGTTTTTCCTTGGCTGTAAAATTACTTTTCTGAAAACTGTCACTTAAAATTCTTCAAATGCAGTATGTTGCTCCAGTTTGAAATCTAAGTTGAATTGAGTTTCCATTCACTTCTACATGATTTTCCTTGGCTGAAAAATCACTTTTTTGAAAACAGTCATTTGGATCTCTGTGAAAGCAGTATGTTCCTCCATTTTGAAAACTAAGCAAACTGAGCTTTCATTCACTTCTACATGTTTTTCCTTGGCTGAAAAATCACTTTTTGAAAACAGTCACTTGGAACTCTGTGAAAGCATTATATTGCTCCATTTTGAAAACTAAATTGAACTGACCTTTCATTCACATCTATGTGTTTTTCCTGGGGTAAAAATCCCTATTTTGAAAACAGTCACTTGGAAATCTGTGAAAGCAGTATGTTGCTCCATTTGTAAACTAAGCTGTACTGAGCTTTCATTCACTTCTAGGGGTTTTACCTGGGCTGAAAAATCACTTTTTTAAAAAGACACACTTGGTTCTCTGCAAAAGCAGTATGTTGCTCTGGTTTGAATACTAAGTTGTACTGAGCTTTCAATAACTTCTGCATGTTTTCCCTGGGCTGAAAAATCACTTTTTGAAAACAGTGACTTAGAAATCTGTGAAAGCAGTATGCTGTTCTGTTTTGAAAACTGAGTGTAACTGAGCTTTCATTCAGGACTACGGTTTTTCCTGGGGTAAAAATCATTATTTTGAAAACAGTCACTTGGAACTCTCTGAAAGCATTATGTTGCTCCATTTGAAAACTAAGTTGTACTGAGCTTTCATTCACTTCTAGGGGTTTTACCTGCGCTGAGAAATCACTTTTTTTTTGGAAAGACACACTTGGAATTCTTCAAAAGCAGTATGTTGCTCAGTTTTGAATACTAAGTTGTACTGAGCTTTCTTTCACTACGTGTTTTTCCTGTGCTGGGAAACAACTTTTTGGAAAAGTCACAAGGAACTCTGAGAAAGCACTATATTTCTCCATTTTGAAAACTAAGTTAAACTGAGATTTCATTCAGTTTTACATGTGTTTCTTGGGCTGAAAAATCACTTTTTTGAAAACAGTCACTTGGAAATCTGTGAAAGCAGTATGTTTCTCCATTATGAAAACTAAGTTTTACTGAGCTTTCATTCACTTCTATGTGTTTTTCTTGGGATGAAATAATCACTTTTTTGAAAACAGTCACATGGAACTCTCCCAAAGCAGTATGTTGCTCTGTTTTGAATACTCAGTTGTACTGAGCTTTCATTCACTTCTACGTGATTTTCCTGGGTAAAAAACTCTTTTTTGAAAAGAGTCACTTGGAACTCTGTGAAAGAAGTATGTTTTTCATTTGGAAAACTAAGTTGTACTGAGCTTTCATTGACTTCTACGTGTTTTTCCTGGGCTGCAAAG
Organism: Choloepus didactylus; assembly: GCF_015220235.1. Classification (NCBI taxonomy): domain Eukaryota; kingdom Metazoa; phylum Chordata; class Mammalia; order Pilosa; family Megalonychidae; genus Choloepus; species Choloepus didactylus. The sequence continues at coordinate 143,135 of NW_023637604.1, read as the reverse complement.
TCAATCTTGCAAAGAGTTACTTGGAACTCTTTGAAAGCGGTACATTGCTCCTTTTTCAAAGTAAGTTGAAATTAGCATTCATTCACTTCTACATTTGTTTCCTAGGCTGAAAATCTCTGTTTTGAAAACAGTGACTTGGAACTCTGCAAAAGCAATACTTTGCTCCACGTTGAAATCTAAGTTGAACTGAGTGTTCATTCTCTTTTAAGTGTTTCTCCTGGACTGAAAAATCACTTTTGAAAACAGACACTTGGAACCCTTTGAAAGCATTATGTTACTCTGTTTAGAAAACTAAGTTGAAGTGAGCTTTTATTCAGTTCTCAGTGTTTTTTCTGGGCTGACAAATCACTTTTTTGAAAACAGTCACATGGAACTCTGCAAAAGCAGTATGTTGCTCTGTTGTGAAAACTAAGTTGAACTGAGCTTTCATTCACTTCATGTTTTTCTAGGTCGGAAATATCACTTTTTTGAAAACAGTCACTTGGAACTCTGTGAAAGCAGTATGTTTCTCGGTTTAGAAAACTAAGTTGCACTGAGATTTCATTCATTTCTACATGTTTTCCTTGGGCTGAAAAATCACTTTTTTGAAAAGAGTCACTTGGAAATCTGCAAAAGCAGTATGTTGCTCCTTTGTGAAAAGCAATTTGTACTGAGCTTTCTTTCACTTCTACATGATTTCACTGAGTTGAAAAATCACTTTTTTGAAAGGAGTCACTTGGAAATCTGCAAAAGCAGTTTGTTGCTCCCTTTTGAAAAGTAAGTTGCACTGAGCTTTCATTCAGTTCAATGTGTTTTTCCTTGGCTGAAAAGTCAATTTTGAAAAGAGTCACTTGGAACTATGTGAAAGCAGTATGTTGCTCCGTTTTGAATACTAAGTTGTACTGAGGTTTCATTCACTTCTATGCGATTTTCCTGGGCTAAAAAACACTTTTTTGAAAAGGGTCACTTGGAAATCTGTAAAATCAGTATATTAGTCCATTGTGAAATCTAAGTTGAACTGAGCTTTCATTCACTTTTACGTGTTTTTCCTCGGAGGAAAAATTACTTTATTGAAAACAGTCACTTGGAACTCTGCAAAAGCAGTATGTTGCTCATTTTGAAAATGAGCATGTAGTGAGGTTTCATGCACTGCTACGTGTATTTCAAGGACTGAATATCAATTTTCTGAAAAGAGTCACTTGGTAATCTGCAAAACATTTGGTTGCTCTGTTTTGAAAATTAAGTTGAACTGACCTTTCATTCTCTTTTATGTGTTTCTGCTGGACAGAAAAATCACTTTTGAAAACAGTCACTTGGATCCCTTCGAAAGCGTTATGCTGTTTCATTTTGAAAGCTAAGTTGAACTGAGCTGTCAATCACTTCTAGTTGTTTTTCCTGGGTTAAAAATCACTTTTTTGAAAAGAGTCACTTGGAAATTTGTGAAAGTACTATGTTGTCCCATTTTGAAAACTATGTTGAACTGAGATTTCATTCACTTCTATGTGCTTTTCCTGGGATGAAAATTCAATTTTTTGAAAACAGTTACTTGAAACACTGCAAAAGCAGTATGTTGCTCCATTTTAAAAACTAAGTTGATCTGAGCTTTCATTCAGTTCTATGTGTTTTTCCTGGGCTGAAAGTCACTTTTTTGAAAACAGTCACTTGGAACACTGCAAAAGTGGTATGCTACTCCGTTTTGAAAACTAAGTTGTACTGAGCTTTCATTCATTCCTATGTGTTTTTCCTGGAAAGAAAAATCACTTTTTTGAAAACAGTCACTTGGAACTCTGTGAAAGCAGTATGTTTCTCTGTTTAGAAAACTAAGTTACACTGAGATTTCATTCATTTCTACATGTTTTACTTGGGCTGAAAAATCACTTTTTTGAAAAGAGTCACTAGGAAATCTGCAAAAGCAGTATGTTGCTCCATTTTGAAAATAAGTTATACTGAGCTTTTATTCACTTCATCATGATTTACCTGGGATGAAGAATAACTTTTTTGAAAAGAGTCACTTGGAACTCTATGACAGCATTATGTTGCACTGTTTTGAAAACTAATTTGAACTGAGCTTTCTTTCACTTCTACATGTTTTTCCTGGGTTAAAATATCAATTTTGAAAAGAGTCACTTGGAACTCTATGAAAGCAGTATGTTGCTCTGTTTTGAAAAGTAAGTTGAATGGAGCTTTCATTCACTTCTACATTTTTTTTCCTGAGCTGAAAAATCACTTTTGAAAGCAGAGACTTGTAAATCAGTGAAAACTGTATGTTGCTACGTTTATGAGACTAAGTCAAACTGAGCTTTCAGTGTGTTTTAGGTGTTTCTGCTAGACTGAAAAATCACTTTTGAAAATAGTCACTTGGAACCCTGCAAAAGCATTATGTTGCTCTGTTTTGAAAGCTAAGTTGAACTGAGCTTTCATTCACTTTTACTTGTTTTCCTGGGGCTGAAAAATCACATTTTTGAAAAGAGTCACATGGAACTCTGTGAAAGCTGTATGTTGCTTCGTTTTGAAAAGTAAGATTTAGTAAGTTTTCATTCACTTCTATGTTATTTTCCTGGGATGAAAAAAAACTTTTTTGGGAAGAGTCACTTGCAACTCTGTGAATGCAGTATGTTTCTCTGTTCTGAAAACTAAGTTGAACAGAGCCTTCACTCAAATCTATGTGTTGTTCCTGGACTGAATAATCACTTTTTTTGAAAATAGTCACTTGTGATTCTGCGAAAGCAGTATGTTTCCCCTTTTTGAAAACCAAGTTGAAGTGAGCTTTCATTCACTTCTACAAATTTTCCTGGGGTGAAAAAATCACTTGTTTGAAAGCAGTCACTTGGAACTCTGCAAGGGCAGTACATTGCTCCTCTTTGAATACCAAGTTGTAGTGAGGTTCTGTTCACATCTAGATGTTTTTCTTTGGGTGAAATATCACTTTTTTGAAAAGGATCACTTGGAAAACTGTGAAAGTAGTATGTTGTTCCGTTTTGGAAATTAAGCAGTACTGAGCTTTCATTCACCTCTGCATGTTTTTCCTGGGCTGAAAAATTATTTTTGAAACAGTCACTTACAATTCAGGGAAAGCAGGATGTTTCCTGTTTTTGAAAACTAAGTTGAAGTGAGCTTTCATTCAGTTTTTGGAGTTTTTCCTGGGCTGATAAATCACTTTTCTGAAAACAGTCACATGGGACTCTGCAAAAGCAGTAAGTGAATCCATTTTGAAAACCATGTTCTACTGAGCTTTCATTCACTTCTACATGATTTTCCTGAGCTGAAAAAACACCTTTTTCAAAAGGGTCTCTTCAAACTCTGCAAAAGAGGTAAATTGCTCCATTTTGAAAACTAAGTTGTACTGAGCTTACATTCACTTCTACATGTTTTTCCTGGGCTGAAAAATCAATTTAGAAAAGAGACACTTGGAACTCTGAGAAAGCAGTATGTTGCTTCATTTTCCAAAGTAAGGTGAACTGAGCATTCATTCACTTCTACATTTGTTTCCTTGGCTGAAAAATCACTTATTTGAAAACAGTGACTTGGAACTCTGAGAAAGCAATATTTTGCTCTGTTTTCAAAACTAAGTTGAAATGAGCTTTCATACTCTTTACTGTTTCTCCTGTACTGAAAAATCACTTTTTGAAACAGTCAATTGAACCCTTCAAAAGCATTATATTGCTCCATTTAGAAAACTAAGCTGAAGTGAGCTTTCATTCAGTTCTCAGTGTTTTCCCTGGGCTGATAAGTCACTGTTTTGAAAACAGTCACATGGAACTCTGTGAAAGCAGTATGTTGCTCCATTGTGAAAACTAAGCTGAACTGAGCTTTCATTCAATTCTACGTGTTTTTCTAGGTCTGAAAAATCACTTTTTTGAAAACAGTCACTTGGAAATCTGCAAAAGAAGTATGTCACTTCATTTTGAAATCTAAATTGCACTGAGATTTCATTCATTTCTACATGTTTTCTTTGGGCTGAAAAATCACTTTTTTGAAAAGCATCACTTGGAAATCTGTGAAAGCAGTACGTTGCTCCATTTTGAAAAGTAAGTTATACTGAACTTTCATTCACTACTACATGTACTTCCATTCACTTCTACATTTATTTCCTTGGCTGAAAAATTAATTTTGGAAGAGTCACTTGTAACTCTATGGAAGCACTATGTTGCTCCATTTTCAAAACTAAGTTGAACTACTCATTCATTCACTTCTACTTTTTTTCCTGGGGCTGAAAATTCAGTTTTTTGAAGAGTCACGGGGAATTCTGCAAAAGTATTATGTTGCTCTGTTTTGAAAACTAAGTTGAACTGAACTTTCATTCACTTCTATGTGTTTTTCTTGGGATTAAAAATCAATTTTTTGAAATGACACACTTGGAAATTTGCGAAAGCAATACATTACTCCATTGTGAAAACGAATTTGAACTGAGCTATCATTCATTTCTATGTGTTTTTCCTGGGCTGAAAAATTGCTTTATTGAAAACAGTCAATTGGATCTCTGTGAAAGCAGTAAGTTGCTCCATTTTGAAAACTAAGTTGAACTGAGCTTTCATTCACTTCTGCATGTTTTTCCTGGGCTGAAAAACCACTTTTTTGTAAACAGTCACTTGTAACTCTGCAAAAGAAGTGTGTTGCTCTGTTTTGAAAACTAAGATTTACTGAGTTTTCATTTATTTTTACATATTTTTCATGGGCTGAAAAATCACTTTTGAAAACAGTCACTTGGAACTCTGTGTAAGAAGTATGTTCCTCCACTTTGAAAACTAATTTGTACTGAGGTTTCATTCACTTCTACATCTTACACTGGGGCTGAAAAATCACTTTTGTGAAAATAGTCCTTGGAAATCTGACAAAGCAGTACACTGCTCCATTTTGAAAAGTATGTTGTACTGAGCTTTCATACACCCCTATGTGTTTTCCTGGGTTGAAAAATTACTTTTTTGAAAATAGTCACTTGGAATACTCTGAAAGCATTATGTTGCTCTGCTTTGAAAATGAACATGTAGTGAGCTTTCATTCATGGCTACATGTGTTTCCTGGACTGAAATCACTTTTTTGAAAAGAGTCACCCAGATATCTGCAAAAGAAGTAGGTTGCACCATTTTGAAAACTAAGCTGAACTGAGCCTTCACTGACTCCTATGTGTTTTTCATTGGAAAAAAAAATCACTTTTTTGAAAACCAACACTTGGAAACCTGGGAAAGCTGTATGCTACTCCATTTTGAAAACTATGTTGGACTGAGCTTTCATTCACTTCTATGAGTTTCTTCTGGGCAGCAACATCCCCTTTTTAAAAAAAAGTCCATTGTAATTCTGTGTAAGCAGTATGTTGCTCTGTTTTCAAAACTAAGTTGAACTGAACATTCAAACACTTTTCTGTGTTTTCCCTGGGCTGAAAAATCACTTTTTTGAAAACTGTCACTTGCAACTCTGCGAAAGCAGTATGTTGCTCCATTTTGGAAACTAAGTTGAACTGAACATTCTTTCACTTCTATGAGTTTTTTATGGGCTGAAAGATCACGTTTTTAGAAACAGTCACTTGGAACTCTGTGAAAGCAGTATGTTGCTCCGTGTTGAAAAGTAAGTTGAACTGAGTATTCTTTCACTTCTATGTTTACCCTGGGGATGAAAAATTTCTTTTTTGAAAACAGTCACTTTGAACACTGCGAAAGAGTATGTTGCTCTGTTTGGAAAACTGCATTGAACTGAGCCTTCTTTCACACCTATGTGTTTCTCCTGGGCTAAAATATCCCTTTTTTGAAATCAGTCTCTTGCAACACTGTGAAAGCACTATGTTGCTCTACTATGAAAACAAAGTTGAAATGAGCTTGTATTCACTTCAAGGCCTTCTCCTGGGCTGTAAAATCACTTTTTTCAAAACAATCACTTGTAACTATGTGAAAGCAGTATGTTGCTCCGTTTTCAAAACTAAGTTGAGCTGAGCATACCCTCATTTCTGAGTTTTTCATGGGCTGCAAAATCACTTTTTTGAAAATGGTCACTTGCATCTCTGCAAAAGAAGTATGTTGCTCCATTTTGAAACCTAAGTTGAACTGAGCTTTCATTCACTTCTATGTGTTTCTCCTGGGCTGAAAAATCACTACTTTGAAAAAGTCACTTGAAACCCTGTGAAAGCAGTGCGTTTCCCTGTTTTGAAAACTAAGTTAAACTGAGCTTTCATTCACTGCTATGTGATTCTCCTGGGCAGAAAAATCACTTTTTTTTTTTTGTGAACAGTCTCTTGGAACTCTGTGAAAGAAGTACATAACTCCCTTTTGAAAACTGAGTTAACTGAGCTTTCATTCACTTCTATGTGTTTCTCTTGGCCTGAGAAATCACTTTTTTGAATCAGTCACTTAGAAATCTGTTAGAGCAGTATGTTGCTTCAGTTTGAAAACTGAGTTGAATGGAGCTTTCATTCACTTGTATGTGTTTTTCCCATGCTGAAAAATCACTATTTTGAAAACAGTCACTTGGAAATCTGCAACAGCAGTATGTTTCTCAGTTTTGAAGTTAATTTGGACTGAGTTTTCATTCACTCCTACGTGTTTTTCCTGTGCTGAAAAGTCACTTTTTTGTAAACCATCACTTGGAAGTCTGCCAAAAGTGTATTTTCCTCCCCATTGTAAACTAAGTTGAACTGAGATTTCATTCAGTTCTACATATTTTTCCTGGCTTGAAAACTCACTTTTTTGGAAACAGTCACTTGGAAGTCTGAGAAAGGTGTATGTTGCTCAGTTTGAAAACTAAGGTGAACTGATCTTTCATTCACTTCTATGTTTTACTCCTGGGCCAGAAAAACACTTTATTGAAAAGGTCACTTGGAACTCTGCATAAGCAGCACATTGCTCTATTGTGAAAACCAAGTTGATCTGAGCTTTCATTCACTTCTATATGTTTCTCCTGGGCTGAATTTTCACTTTTCTGAATACGGTCACTTGGAACACTGAGAAAGCAGAAAACTTCTCTCTTTTGAAAACTAAGTTGAACTGAACATTCTTTCATTTCTATGTGTTTTTCCAGGGTTGAAGAATCACTTTTGAAAATGGTCACTTGGAACTCTGTGAAAGCAGTTTGTTGCTCTGTTTTGGAAATTAAGTTGAACTGAGTTTTCATTCACTTCTGTGTTTCTCCTGGTCTGAAAAATCACTTTTTTTTTTAAAACAGTCACTCAGAATGATTCATAAGCAGTATTTTGCTCCATTTTCAAAGCTAAGTTGAACTGACCATTCAATTACTTCTATGTGTTTCCAGCGGGCTGAAAAATCACTCTTTTCAACACAGTCACTTGGAACTCTGCAAAAGGAGTATTTTGTTCCCCATTGAAAACTAAGTTGAACTAAGTTGTCATTCACTATGTATTTTTCCTGTGCTGAAAATTCTTTTTTGGAAACAGTTACGTGGAATTCTGGGAAAGCTGTATGTTGCTTGGTTTTGAAAACTAAGTTGAACTGAGCTTTCATTCACTTCTATGTGTTTCTTCTTGGCTGAAAAATCACTTTGTTGAAAAAGGTCACTTGGAACTCTGTGAAAGTAACATGTTGCTCCGTTTTGAAAACTAAGTTGAACTGAGCTTTTATTCACTTCTATGTGTTTCTCCTGTGCTGAAAAATCACTTTTTTGCAAACAGTCACCTGAAACTCTGTGAAAACAGTAAATAGCTAGGTTTTGAATATTAAGTTGAACAGAGATTTCTAACATTTCTATGTGTTTCCCCTGTCCTGAAAAATCACTTTTTTGGAAGCAGTCACTTGGAACTCTGTGAAAGCAGCATGTTGCTCCATTTTGGAATGTAATATGAACTGATCTCTCATTCACTTCTCTGTGTTTCACCTGGGCTGAAATATCATATTTTTGAAAACAGCCACTTGGAACTCTGCAAAAGCAGTATGTTGCTCCACTTTGAAAACTAAGTTGAACTGAGCTTTCTTTCACTTCTTTGTGTTCCTACTGGGCTGAAAAATCACTTTTATGGAAACAGTCACTTGGAACTCTATGAAAGCAGTATATTGCTCCATTTTGGAAGCTATATTGAAATGAACATTAAATCACTTCTATGTGTTACCCTGGTGCTGAAAAACAGTCACTTTGATCTTGCAAAAGCAGTATGTTGCTCCATTTTGAAAACTAAGTTGAACTATGCTTTCATTCACTTCTAAGTGTTTCTCCTGGGCGGAAAAATCACTTTTATTAAAACAGTCACTTGGAACTCTGTGAAAGCATTACATTGCTCAGTTTAGGAAATTAAGATGAACTCAGCTTTCATTCACTTCTATGTGTTCCTCCTAGGCTGAAAAATCACTTTTTTCAAAACAGTCACTTGGAACTTTGCGAAAGCAGTATGTTGCACTGTTTTGAAATCTAAGTTAACTGCACTTTCATTCACTTCTTTGTTCATCTCATGTGCTGAAAAGTCACTTTTTTCAAACAGTCACTTGGAACACTGCTAGAGAACTATGTTGCTCCATTTTGAAAATTAAGTTGAACTGAGGTTTCATGCACTTCTGTGTGTTTCTCCTAGGCTGAAAAGTCATGTTTTTGAAAACACTCACTTGGAACTCTGAGAAAGCAGTAGGTTGCTCCGTTTTGAAAACTATGTTGAACTGAGCTTTCTTTCACTTCCATGTGTTTCACCTGAGATGAAACATCACTTTTTTGAAAACAGTCCCTTGGAAATCTGCGGAAGCAGTATGTTCCTCCATTTTGGAAATTAAGTTGAAGTGAGCTTTCATTCACTTCTATGTGCTTCTCCTGGTCGGAAAAATCAATTTTGGAAACAGTCTCTTGGAATGCTGCATTAGCAGTATGTTGCTTCATTTTGAAAAATATGTTGAACTGAGCTTTCATTCACTTCTGTGTTTTTCTCATGGGCTGGAAAATCATGTTTTTGAAAAAGTTCACTTCAAAGTCTGCGATAGCAGTATGTTGCTCCATTTTGAAAACTATGTTGAACTGAGATTTCATTCACTTCATTGTTTTTCTTCTGGGCTGAAAAATCACTTGTCTGGTAAAGGTCACTTGGAATCCTGCGAAAGTAGCATGTTGCTTCATTTTGAAAACAAATTTGAACTGAGCTTTCTTTGTCTTCTATATGATTCTTCTGAGCTGAGAAATCCCTTTTATGTAAACAGTCACTTGAGACTATGCAAAAGCAGTATGTTGCTCCATTTTGAAACCTAATTGTAACTGAGTTTTCCTTCACTTCTATCTGTTTCTCCTGAACTGTAAAGTACCTTTTTTGAAAACAGTCAGTTGAAACTCTTTGAAAGCAGTACATAGCTCAGCTTTTAAAGTGAAGTTGAAATGAGATTTCAATCATTTCTATGTGATTACCTTCTGCTGAAAAATCACTTTTTTGAAAGCAGTCACTTGGAATTCTGCAAAAGCAGTATGTTGCTCCGTTTTGAAAACTAAGTTGAACTGAGCTTTCATTCACTTCCATGTGTTTCTACTGGGCTGAAAAATCACTTTATTGAAAACAGTCACTTGCAACTCTGTGAAAGTGTTATGTTGCTCCATTTTGAAAGCTAAGTTGAACTACACTTTCATTCACTTCTACCTGTTTCTCCTGGGTGAGAAATCAGTTTTTTGAAAACAGTCACTTGGAAGTCTGCGAAAGCAGTATTTTGCACCATTTTGAAAACTAAGTTAACTGAGCTTTCATTCACGTCTATGTTTATCTCCTGTGCTGAAAAATCAGTTTTTCCAGTCACTTGGAACCCTGCTACAGCAGTATGTTGCTCTGTTTTCAAAACTAAGCTGAACTGACCTTTCATTCACTTCTTTGTGTTTCTCCTGGGCCTAAATATCACTTTAATGAAAATACTCAGAACTCTGCAAATTTATTATGTTGGTCCTTTTTAAAAACTAAGCTTAACTGAGTTTTCATTCACTCCTATGTTTTTCCCATGGGCCAGAAAATCCCTTTGATATAAAGTTCACTTTGAACTTTGCAAAAGCAGTATGTTGCTCTGTTTTGATAACTAAGTTGAACTGAGCTTTCATTCACTTCTATGTGTTACCCTTGGTTTGCAAAAGTAACTTTTTGGAAAACAGTCACTTGGAACCCTCTGAAAGGAGAACATAGCTCCTTTTTGAAAACCAAGTTGAATTTAGCTTTCATTCACTTCCATGTGTTTCTTCTAGGCTGAAATATCACTTTTTTGAAAAGAGTCACTTGGAACTCTGCAAAATCAGTAAGTTCCTCCATTTTGGAAATTAAGTTGAAATGAGCTTTCATTCACTTGTGTGTGTTTATCCTGGTTTGAATAATCACTTTTTTGAAAACATTCTCTTGGAACGCTGCATAAGCAGTAGGTTGCTCCGTTTTGAAAAATAAGTTGAACTGAGCTTTCCTTCACTTCTCTGTTTCCCCTGTGCTGAAAAAGGAGTTTTTTGAAAACCCTCACTTGGAATTCTTCAAAAGCATTTTGTTGCTCTGTTTTGAAAATTAAGTTGAACTGATCTTTCATTCACTTCTATGTTTTTCTCATGGGCTGGAGAGTCACTTTTTGAAAAAGGTCACTTTGAACTCTCTGAAACTGTATGTTGTTCCATTTTGAAAAGTACCTTGAACTGAACTTTCGATCACTTCTATGTGTTTCTCCTGGGCTGAAAAATCACTTTTTTGAAAACAGACACTTGGAACTGTGGGGAAGCAGTATGTTGTTCCCTTTTGAAAACTAAGTTGAACTGAGCTTTCATTCACTTCTATGTCTTTCTCCTGTACTGAAAAATAACTTTTTGAAAACAGTCACTTGGAACTCTACGAAACCAGTATATTGCTCCGTTGAGGAAATTAAGATGAACTGAGCTTCCATTCACTTCTATGTTTTTCTCCTGGGCTGAAAAATCACTTTTTTTTTGTAAACAGTCACTTGCAACTCTGCCAAAGCCATATGTTGCTCCATTTTGAACACTAAGATGAACTGAGGTTTCATTTCCCTTTATGTGTTTCTCCTGGGCTGAAGAATCATTGTTTTGGAAGCAGTCACTTGGAACTCTGGGAAAGCAGTATGTTGCTCTGATTTGAAAACTAAGTTGAACTGAGATTTTGATCACTTCTATGTGCTTCTCCTCTGTGGAAAACTCACTTTTTTTATAACAGTCACTTGGAACTCTGCAAAAGCAGAATGTTGCTCTGTTTTGAAAACTTTGCTGAACTGAGCATTCTTTCACTTCTATGTGGTTCTCCTGGGCTGAAAAATCACTTTTTTGAAAACAGTCACTGGAAATCTGTGAAAACAGTATCTTACTCCATTTTGAAAACTAAGTTGAACTGAGCAATGTTTTACTTCTATATGTTTCTCCTGGGCTGAAAAATCATGTTTTTGAAAACAGTCACTGGAAATCTGCAAAAGCAGTATGTTGCACCATTTTGTAAACTAAGTTGAACTTAGCTTTCATTCATTTATTTTGTTATTTTTCTTTATATTTAGATATATTCACATACCATGAGTCATACAAAACAAATTGTACATTCGATTGTTCACAGTACCATTGCATAGTTTTACATTCATTACCAAAATCAATACCTGACACCTTCATTACCATAAACACAAAAATATCAAGGATAATGATTAAAGTGAAACAGAGCAATTAAAATAAAAAAGAACACTGGGTGCCTTTGTCTGCTTTTTTGTTTCCTTCCCCCATTTTTCTACCATCCACCCATAAACTAGACAAAGGGAGAGTGGTCATTATGGCTTTCCCAATCCCATTGTCACCCCTCATAATCTACATTTTTATACAATTGTCATGAAGATTCATGTGCTTTGGGTTGTAATTTGATAGTTTCAGGTATCTACCACCAGCTACCCCAACTAATTAGAACCTAAAATGGGTTGTCTATATTGTGTGTAAGAGTGCCCACCAGAGTGACCTCTCAGCTCCTTTTGCAATCTCTCTGCCACTGAAGCTTATTTCATTTCCATTCACAACCCCCTTTGGGTCAAGAAGATGATTTCCTTCCCATGATGCCATGTCTACATTCCTTCCTGGAAGTCATATTCCACATTGCAGGGAAATTCACTCCCCTGGGTGTCTGATACCATGTAGGGGGGAGGGCAGTGAGTTCAGCTTTCAAGTTGGCTTAGCTAGAGAGAGAGGGCCACATCTGAGCAACAAAGAGGCATTCAGGAGGAGGCTCTTAGGCACAATTATAGGGAGTTCTAGCCTCTCCATTGTAGCAAAAGTCTTCCCAAGGGCAAATCCTGTGGTAGAGGGATCAACCCATCAAACCACCATTCCCTTATGTCTGTGGGCATGTTAGCAACCATCAAGGTAGGGAAGGCCAATATCCTTGCATTCTCCACCAGCTCCTCAATGGGGCAATGCATATTTTTTCCTTGGTTTTTTTTTAACTTTTTTTTAAATCAACTGTAGGAAAAATAAAGAATAAAGAAAATTTAAAAAAACATATAGTAAAAGAACATTTCAAAGAGACCATAAAAAGGGAGTAAGATAAAGATAAATAACCAAAAATAACTACCTTACTTCCAACATGTTCCGACTCTACCCCAAGAAAGTAACCTAATATAGCAACATTTCTGTGAACTTGTTCCTTCTATAAGCATCAGAAATAAACAGACCATAGTCATTCCTGGACATACCCGGAATGTTAAATTTACCCACAATAGCTTACCTGTTCTTATTGGATTATTGTTCCCTGTCCTTTAATTACTCTCTATCACTAGTTCCCCTACATTCTACAATATAAACCATTTGTTTTACATTTTTCAAAGTTCACATTAGTGGTAGCATATAATATTTGTTTTTTTCTGCCTGTCTTATTTCATGCACCATTATGTCTTCAAGGTTCATCCCTGCTGTCATATGTTTCATGACATCATTCCTTCTTACTGCCATGTAGTATTACATCATGTGTATATACCACATTTTATTTATCCACTCATCTGTTGAAGGACGTTTGTGTTGTTTCCATCTTTTGGCAATTGTGAATAATGCTGCTTTGAACATTGGCATGCAGATATCTGTTTGTGTCACTGCTTTCCAATCTTCCAGGGATATAACAAGAACTGCAATCACTGGATTGAATGGTAACTCTATATCTAGTTTTCTAAGAAACTGCCAGACTGACTTCCAGAGTGGCTGAACCATTATACAGTTCCACCAACAATGAATAAGAGTCCCAATTTTTCCATGCCCCCTCCAACATTTGTAGTTTCCTGTTTGTTTAATGGCAGACATTCTAATTGGTGTGAGGTGGTATCACATTGTGATCTGAATTTGCATCTCTCTAATAGCTAGTGAAGCTGAACATATTTTCATGTGTTTCTTGGCCATTTGTATTTCCTCTTCAGAGAAATGTCCTTTCATACTTTTTGCCCATTTTATAATTGGGCTGTCTGAACTATCATCATTGAGTTGTAGGATTTCTTTATATATGCAAGATTTCAGTCTTTTGTCAGATACATGGTTTCTAAAAATTTTTCCCATTGATTTGGCTGCCTCTTTACTTTTTTTGAGAAATTCGTTTGCAGTACAGAAACTTCTAAGCTTGAGGAGTTCCTATTTATCTATTTTCTCTTTTATTGCTTTTGCTTTGGGTGTAAAGTCTAGGAAGTGGCTGCCTAACACAAGATCTTGAAGATGTTTCCCTACATTATCATCCTAGAGTTTTATGGTACTTTCTTTTATATTGAGATCTTTAGTCCATTTTGAGTGAATTTTTGTGTAGGGTGTGAGGTAGAGGTCCTCTTTCATTATTTTGGATGTGGGTATCCAACTCTCCCAGCCCCATTTGTTGGAAAGACCATTATGACCCAGTTCAGTGACTTTGGGGGCCTTATCAAAGATCAGTCAACCATAGATCTGGGGGTCTATCTCCAGATTCTCATTTTGATTCCATTGATCTATATGTCTATCTTTTTGCCAGTACCATGCTGTTGTGACAACTGTGGCTTTATAATAATCTTCAAAGTCAGGGAGTTTAAGTCCTCCCACTTGGTTTTTCTTTTTTAGAGTGTCTTTAGCAATTTGAGACATATTCCCTTTCTGAATAAATTTGATAACTAGCTTTTCCAAGTCTGCAAAGTAGGTTTTTGGAATTTTGATTGGGATTGCATTGAATTTGTAGATGAGTTTGTGCAGAATTGACATCTTAATGACATTTAGCCTTCCTATCCATTAACATGGAATATTTTCCATCTTTCAAGGTCCCCTTCTATTTCTTTTAATGGAGTTATGTAGTTTTCTTTGTATAGGTCTTTTACATCTTTGGTTAAGTTAATTCCTAGGTGCTTGGTTTTTTTAGTTGCTATTGAAAATATTATCTTTTCCTTTAGTGTCTCTTCAGTTGGTTCATTTCTAGCATATAGAAATATTACTGACTTATGTGCATTAATCTTGTATCTTGCTACTTTACTGAATTTGTATATTAGCTCTAGTAGCTGTATCATTGATTTCTCATGGTTTTCCAGATATAAGATCATATCACCTTCAAACAATGACAGTTTTACTTCTTCTTTTCCAATTTGGATGCCTTTTATTTCTTTGTCTTGCTGGATTGCCCTGGCTAGCACTTCCAGCAGAATGTTGAATAACAGTGGTAATAGTGGGCATCCTTTTCTTGTTCCTGATCTTACGGGGAAGGCTTTCCCTCTCTCACCATTGAGTACTATGCTGGCTGTGGGTTTTTCTATATGCTCTTTATAGTATTGAGGAAGTTTCCTTCAATTCCTACCTTTTGAAGTGTTTTTATCAAAAGGGAGTGTTCAATTTTGTCAAATGCATTTTCAGCATCTATTGAGATGATCATTTGACTTTTCCCTTTTGATTTGTTAATGTATTGTAATACATGGATTGATTTTCTTATGTTGAACCATCCTTGCATGCCTGGAATGAACCCCATTTGGTCATGGTGGGGTTCGTTTTGCAAGTATTTTGTTGAGGTTTTTTGCATCTATATTCATTAGGGAGATTGGCCAGTAGTTTCCCTTTCTTGTAGCATCTTTACCTGGTTTTGGTGTTACATTGAAGTTAGCTTTATAAAATGAGTTAAGTAGTGTTCCATTTTCTTCAATGTTTTGAAAAGGTTTAAGTAAGATTGTTGTCATTTCTTTTTGGAAAATTTGGTAGAATTCTGCTGTGAAGCCATCTGGCCCTGGACATTTAATTGTGGGAAACTTTTTGATGACTGATTGAATCTCTTTGCTTGTGAATGGTTAGTTGAGGTAATCTGTTTCTTTTCTGGTATTCTAGGTTGTTCTTATTTTTCCAGCAAATTGTCCATTCCCTCTACATTATTCAGTTTGTTGCCATACAGTTGTTCATAGATTCCTCTTTCTCATTCATTATTTTGTTTCTTTGGATCATCTCTCTTTTTGATTTTGTCAGTCGATCCAGGGGCTTGTCAATCTTGTTGATCTCAAAGAAACTGCTTTTGGTGTTGTTTATCCTCACTATTGTTTTTTGGTTTTCTATATCATTTATTTCTGCTTTAATCCTTGTTATTTCTTTTCTTCTAATTGGTTTAGGATTGATTTGCTGTTCATTTTCTAGCTTCTTCAGTTGATCCATTAGTTCCTTGATTTTGGCTCTTTCCTCCTTTTCTATATATGCATTTAGTGCTATAAATTTCCCCCTCAGTACCACTTTTGCTTCATCTCATAGGTTTTGGTATGTTTTGTTCTCATTTTCCTTCATCTCTATATATTGAGCAATTTCTCTTGCTATTTCTTCTTTAACCCACTGATTGTTTAGGAGTGTGTTGCTTAAACTCCAGGTATTTGTGAATTTTCTAGTTTTCTGATGGTTATTGACTTCTAATTGTATTCCATTGTGGTCAGAGAATGTGATTTGAATAATTTCAATCTTTTTAAATTTATTGCACCTTGTTTTACATCCCAGAATATGATCTATTCTAGAGAAACTTCCATGAGCACTAGAGAAGAATGTGTATCCTGGTCATTTGGGATGTAATGTTCTATATATGTCTGTTAAATCCAATTCATTTATCAGATTGTTTAGGTTTTCAATTTCCTTATTGGTCTTCTGTCTGGTTGATTGATCTATAGGAGATAGTGCTGTGTTGAAGTCTCCCACAATGATTGTGGAGACATCAATTGCTTCCTTTAGTTTTCTGAGTGTTTGTGTCATGTATTTTGTGGCACCTTGATTTGGTGCATAAACATTTACGATTGTTATTTCTTCTTGTTGAATTGCCTCTTTTATTAGTATGAAGTGGCCTTCTTTGTCTCTCAAAACATCCCTGCATTTAAAGTCTATTTTATCTGAGATTAATATTGCTACACCTGCTTTCTTTTGGCTGTAGCTGGCATGAAATATTTTTTTTCCATCCTTTCACTTTCAATTCCTTAGTGTCCCTGTGTCTAAGATGAGTCTCTTGTATGCAGCATATTGATGGTTCAATTTTTTTATCCATTCTGTGAATCTATATCTTTTATTTGTGGAGTTCAATCTATTACATTCAACATTATAAATGTGAAGGCATTTCTTGAATCAGTCATCTTATCCTTTGGCTTATGTTTGTCATATATATTTTTCTCTCTACCTATTAATACTCCTTTAATGTACCCATAGCGAATCTCTTTAATACTGAACCTTTCTCCATGTCTCTCTCTCCTTTCTTTGTTTCTCTGTCTGTAGGGCTCACTTTAGTGTCTCCAGTAGGTCAGGTGTCTTGTTAGCAAATTCTCTCAGTATTTGTTTGTCCGTGAAAAACTTAAGTTCATCCTCAAATTTGAAGGAGAGCTTTGCTGGATAAAGTATTCTTGGTTGGAAACTTCTCTCACTCAGAATTTTAAATACATCATGCCACTGCCTTCTTGCCAGTATGGTGGCTGCTGAGTAGTCACTACTTAGTCTTATGGTGTTTCCTTTGAATGCGGTGAATTGCTTTTCTCTTGCTGCTTTCAGAACTTGTTCCTTCTCTTCCATATTTGACAGTGTGCTCAAAATATGACTCAGAGTGTGTTTATTTGGATTTATCCTCTTTGGATTTCACTGGGAATTTATGATTTGTGTACTTATGGTGTTTAGAGGATTTGGGAAGTTTTCCCCAACAATTTCATTGAATAGTCTTCCTAGACCTTTGCCCTTTTCTTCCCCTTCTGTAACACCAATTAGTCTTATATTTGGATGTTTTATATTTATCATATCCCTGAAGTCCATTTTGATTTTTCTAATTTTTCCCCTTTTTTCTTTTGTGCTTTCATTTTCCATTCTGTCTTCTTTCAGGTCACTGATTCATTGTTCAACTTCCTGTAGTCTTGTACTATGACTATCCAGAGTCTTTTTAATTTGGTCAACATTTTCTTTAATTTCCATAAGATCGTCTATATTTTTATTTAGTCTTGCAATGTCTTCTTTATGCTCTTCTGGGGTCTTCTTCATATCCTTTATATCCTGTTCCAAGCTCTACTTCATGTCCTTTATATCCCATGCCATGGTCTCATCGTTCATCTTTAGTTTTTTGATTAGTTGCTCTAGGCACCATGTCTCCTCTGATCTTTTGATTTCAGTGCTTGGGCTTGGGTTATCCATATCATCTGGTTTTTACATATCCTTTAAAATTTTCTATCATTTTTAGCCTCTGTGCATTTGCTTAACTTCATGGGTTTTAGGATTTGCAGACCAATTAAAATCCTTATCTCTTATTTGCCTGATCTACAGCTACATGGAATACACTTTCTCTAACTAACCAGCAGGTTGCATCCACAAGCCACCTGTTCCCCTCAAGCCAGTTCTCCCCTGCTTTGCCTCTGTCATGAGTTGGGGAGTGAGTCCTGTGGGGTCCAATTGGTGTACCAAGCTTGATGTGTTGTTGGTATTGCCCACCCTGTATATGCAGAGTGTGTGTGGGTAGTCAGGGAGGGAGGTGGCTCTAACAATACAATCTCCCAGGTGTTCTGGGAATTTTAAATCTGCAATAGTCTAATCTTTCATTTCAGTCCTTCCACACTTTGTCTGTGCCACTGATGCCCAAGTCCTTGGTATGTCCCCTGAGACTTGCGAGTGGATCCATTTTCCAGGCAGTGCAATCCCTGGTCCTCTGTTGATGGATGACTGTACTATGTCACAGTTGAGTGCCATCCCCCCTGGGTGGTTCTGGGTTACAGGGCTGTGTAGGGAGGCTCCCAGTCTGCTAAGCAGATGCTCCCCTTTTCTTGGGAAATTGTGGTGTTTTGTGAATTTCCTGAGCCACTGGATTAATGCCTTTTGTCTCAGAGCTCTCTTACTTTTGTCCTTGTCTTCACCTGCCCAAATTGCAAGTCTTTGAGGCTTTCTGTATTGGGCTTCTTAGAGTAATTATTTTAGAAGAGGAGAAAAAAAAAGATAAAAAAGGCCTTCCTCACAGATCTAATGGGTTATTGAAATGCTAAGAGACAAGACAATTAGGACCATTAAGGAAAGGTCCAGGAGGCAGAAAGATCAGTTTTTCTTTGGGATTTGCATATAAGCCTCGAGGCCTGAGCTCTGCTATTCCATTTTCTATGTACATCAGAACTCAAAAAAGCATCTGCTTTTCTTTTGGTGCTTTTCTTGCTGTTTCTGGCTATACCTATCTCCTCCCTGCTGGGCTGGCTGCTCTCAGATTCTACAGTGTCTGGGCTCAATCTATGATTGGAGTTTGGATCAGTAGAATGAGTTTCCAATGACAGATGCCACTGCAGTACCACCTCCTCATTCCCGGTGCTGATGGCCACTCATCTCATGGGACTGAGCCTGGCAGAGAAGGGCATGGGCCCCTTGGAAGCAAAAACTTAAAGATTTCTATGATCTCAGCAGTTTCACGTCTCCATGAGTGTTGTATAAAGTAAGCTCAAAGTCAATTTCCTCTGTGGTATCCAGTCTACACAGTTCCTGGCTTTCTACATACTTTCCTGGAGGAGTAGCTAAAACACACACCTCACCACTCTGCCATCTTCAGCAGCCTCATTCACTTCTATGTGTTTCCCCAGGGCAGAAAAATCACTTTTTTGAAAACAGTCACTTGGAACTCTTTGAAAGCAGTATGTTTCTCCATTTTGAAAACTAAGTTGAAGTGAGCTTTCATGCACTTCTACATGCTTCCCCTGGGCTGAAAATCACTTTTTTGAAAACAGTCACTTGGAACTCTGTGAAAGGAGTATGGTGCTCTCATTTGAAAACTAAGTTGAACTGAGATTTCTTTCATGTCTGTGTATTTTTCCTGGCCTGAAAATTCCCTTTTTCAGAAATGGTCACTTGGAAATCTGGGAAAGAAGTATGTTGCTCCGTTTTGAAAACTAAGTTGAATTGAGCATTCATTCACTACTATGTATTTCTCCTGGGGTGAAAAATCACTTTTTTGAAAACAGTCACTGGGAAATGAATAATGGGAGATGTGGGAGTAGAGGATGTTTCTGGTGATCTTTTTTCCTTTTCTTTTTATTATTATTTTTATTTTTTTTGGAGTAATAAGAATGTTCAAAAATGGTAGTGATGAATATACAACCAAATGATGATATTGTGAACAATTTTTTATACACTTTGGATGATTGTGTGGTATGTGAATATATCTCAGTAAAATTGTATCAAAAATAAGAGTATCAGCAGAAATTGTTACCTAGTTTTTCAAAGGATGGGGAAATCACTCATTCTTTCACCATTAGGTGTAAGAAAGCCACAGGTTTTTCATTTATGCACTTTTTGAGGATGATGTCTTCTGGTTCTACTCTACTGAAAGTTTTTATCTTGAATGGTGGTTAAGTTTTTAAAGTGCTTTTCTGGCATCTTTTGGATGATCACATGATTTATATTCTTTAGTTTACCAATGTGGAAAATCACATTCACTAGCTTTGTTTTTGAAATTTTGATTGAGATAACTGTAGGTTCACATATTATTGTAAGAAATAATACAAGGACCTGTGTACCATGTGCCCAAATTTCCCAAATATAAGATTTTGCAGTGCTATATCACAATATTGATATAATCTACTGATCTTACTCTCTCCCCAGTTTTACTTGTGTTTGTTTATGTGTGTGTATATACTAATTCTATGCAGCTTTTTCACTTTAGTTGAGTATCCTGCCCAGAGCAATCAAGATATTAAACAGTTCCATACCACAAGAATCTCTCTTGTTGCTCTTTTATGATCACACGTACTGTTCTCCTTAACACCCTTTCAATTTCCTTTCTCCTTCCACCCCCTGTCTTTAGCATCTGGCAACAACTAATATGTCTTCCATTTATAAAGTTTTGTCATTTCAAAAATATTATGTAAACAGAATCCTACATTCTGTAACTTTTTACATACTGGCTTTTGTTCACACAGAATAAAGCTCTTCAGATTGATCTAAGTTGTTGTGTCCACTGTCATTGCTTAGAGCATTTAATGCCATCAGTACACTATAGCTTGATTTAAGCATTCACCTGTTTGAAAGATATCTGGACTGATTATTTACAAGTAAAGCTGCTGTAGATATTTGTATGCAAGGTTTAATGTGAACATAGTTTTCTGTTTTTCTGGTAATAATGCCCAGATGTGCAATTGCTGTGTCATATGGTAGTACGTTTAGTTTTATAACATCTAAAAATTGTTTTCCAGGGTAGCTGTGCCATTTTACGTTGCCACCAGCAACTTGAGTGAGTCAGCTCTTGGCACCCTCACCAACAATTGGTGTTGTCACTATTAATTTTTTTAATTTTCACAATTTGAAAGGTGGTTTTATCCCATTGTGGTTTTAATTTGCATTTACCTGATGGTTAGTGATATAGAACACCTTTTCATTTGCTTATTTGACATCTACATATCCTTTTCACTTAAACATATTCACCTTCATGTCTTCTGCCCATTGTCTAATTGGACTCCTTGTTTTTGTTTACTGTTGAGTCTTTAATGTTTTTAATATATTTTAGATAATAGAAACTTATCAGATATATGATTTGCAAATATTTCTCCCCACCTGTAGCTTGTCTTTTCATTATGTTCATATGGAATTTTAAAATTTTGATGCAGTCCTATGCTGGTTTGAAGCTATTATGTACATAAGAAAAGGTCATGTCTTTTTAATCCATTCTTGTGTGTGCAGACCTATTGTTGGTGGCAACTTTTAATTAGGTTGTCTCAACTGAGATGTGACCCACCCAATTCAAGGCTTTTACTGGAGTTCTTTATGAAGCTAAAAGACAAAAAAAAAAAAAAAAAAAAAAAAAAAAAAAAAAAAAAAAAAAAGCTCAGGAAACTCAGAGAGAAACACCCAGAAAAGTTTGGAAAGAGATAGAGAAAAATTACACAGAAGAGCTGAGAGAGCCACTGAAGCCAGAAACTGAAAGCAACAAAACCTGGGAGAGAAGGACCAGAAGATGCTGGTCATATGCCTTTCCATGTGTCAGAGGTGTACCACATGCCAGCAGCCTTTCATCAGAGAAGATATTCTGGTTGATGCCTTTATTTGGACATTTTCACAGCTTTAGAAATTTAACTTGTAAGCTAATAAATCCTCATTGTTAAAAGTCAGTCCATTTCTGGTATATTGCATTCTGGCAGCTTTAGCAAACTGAAACAGATTTTGGTACTGGAAGCAGGGTGGTGCAATCCTCAAATACCAAAAATGCTGGAATGGCTTTAAAAATGGATGAGGGGGCTTCCAGAACATGGTGGTTAGGAAAGATGGGGCAAAAAAAATCTCCATGAAAAATACTAGATAAAAGACAGAAACTGACCCAGAACACCAGTTCCAGTGATGCACCAGCTGGACAAGGTCTGCTAAATCCACAGGGACCATGCACTTGGTGAAACTGACAGTCTACATTCTGAAATGAGTGAGTAATCCTGCTGAATAATAGGCAGCCACATGTGGTCTGGGGAAACCATGGGTTGGCATTTGGAGCCAGACTAGTTTAAAAACCCAAAAGCGGCTACAGATATGGCAGCAAGAACCACACAGTGAAGTGTGTTGGGAACTGTGTCCCTACAAACTGTGGGCATGCCTCAATATCTGGCATGGACAATAGCCTTTTGTGTACCTGCTGCTAATTGTCTCAAAGCTAGGAAGGCAGAGGTTAGCCAAAAGGGGAAAATAATCATGCCCCATATAGCCATCTTCCTGGCAGTCAGGAACACTCCTTCCTGGTGCTGGCACCACAGTCCAGAGCTGCACCAAACAACCCAGTGTGCTGGGAAGTGTTTCCAGTAACATGAGCACACACCACAATATCTGGTGTGGATGATATCCTTTTGTGCACCTGCAGTGAATTGTCCTGGAGGTAGGAAGGCAGAGGGGTGTGAAAAGAGGGAAATTAACATGCCCCATACAGCCATCCTTTCAGCTGCAGCCCAGAACTTCCCTCAGGAGAAGATGCTCATTTGTGACATAGCAGTCTTCCCTCAGCAGAGGCATGGCTTGGAAGAGGGACCTACTTGGAAGTTCCAGGGACTATACACCAATACCAAGGACTTGATGAGAGTCCTTGTGATGAGACTGAACTGAAGGTTTAGACTCTTGCAACAGCTTTAAATCTCCAGGAACACATGGGAGGTTTGATTATTAAAGCCACCCTCCTCCCTAACTGCTCAGACACATGTGCCACTTTCAGGGTGGGCAGCACCAACTACACATGCAAACTTGGTGCAGCAACTGGATCCCCACAAGATTCAGACACCACTCACCACAAAGACAGAGTTGGGGAGAATTGGCTTGAGGTGAATCAGTGGCTTGCAGACACCATATGATCATTAGTTAGAGAAAGCTGTAGATCTGACAAATTAGAGATAAGTGATTGAATAAGCCTACATATCCTAAAAGAATCCTATCAAGTTAAGCAAATGCCAAGAGGCCAAAAACAGCAGAAAATTTTAAAACATATGAAGAAACCATTTGATCTGGATAACCCAAATGCAAATACCCAAATCAAAAGATCAGAGGAGACTCAGTACTTGGAGCAAAGAAGTAAAGATAAATAATGAGAGCATGGCACAGGATATAAAGTACATGAAGAAGACCCTAGAAGAGCATAAAGAAGAAATTGCTAGAGGAAATAAAAAAAATTAGATGTTCTTATGGAAATAAAAGACACTGTTGATCAAATTAAAAAGATTCTGGATACTCATAGAACAAGACTAGAGGAAGCTGGACAGCAAATCAGTGACCTTGAAGATGACAGACCAGAAAACAAAACAACAAAAGAAAGAATGGTGAAAAATAAAAAATTTGAAATGCACTTCAGGGATATGACAGATAATATAAAATGTCCAAATATAAGAGTAACATGTATTCCAGAAGGGGAAGGGAAGGGAAAAGGCCTAGGAAGAATATTCAAAGAAATTGTTTGGAAAATGTCCCAAAACTTCTAAACAACATAAACACACAAATCATAAATGCCCAGCAAACTCCAAATAGAGCTAATCCAAATAAACCCTCTCTGAGATATATTCTGATCAGATTGTCAAATACTGATGAGAGGAAGCAAGTTCTGAAAGCACCAAGAGACGAGCAATTCACCACTTACAAAGGAAACAGCATAAAACTATTGACTACTCAGCAGCCACTATGGAGGTGAGAAGGCAGTGGCATGACATATGTAAAATTATAAGAAACAAAAATTGCCAACCAAGAATACTTTATCCAGCAAAGCTCTCCTTCAAATTTGAGGGAGAGCTTAAATTTTTCACAAACAAATGATGAGAGCATTTGCCAACAAGAGACCTGCTATACTTTAGATACTAAAGGAAGCCCTACCAACAGAGAAACAAAGAAAGGAGAGAAAGATGGAGAGAGGTTCAGTACTAAAGGGATTAAGTATGGGTAGGTTAAAGGACATTAAGAGAGAGATGGAAAAAATATATATGACAAACAAACCAAAGGATAGGATGGCTAATTCAAGAAATGCCTTCACAATAATAACATTGGATGTAAATGGATTAAAGTCCCCAATTAAAAGATATAGACCAATAGAATGGATCAAAATATAAGAACCATCAATATTTTGCATACAAGAGACTCAACTTAGACACAGGGACACAAAGAAATTGAAAGTGAATGGATGGAAAAAATATTTCATGCAAGCTACAACCAAAAAAAAAAGCAGGAGCAACAATTTTAATCTTAGATAAAATAGACTTTAAATGCAAGGATGTTATGATAGACAAGGAAGGCAAATACATCCTAATAAAAGGGGCAATTCAACAAGAAGAAATAACAATCATAATGTTTATGCACCCTGTCAAGGTGCCATAAAATACATGAGACAAACACTGGAACACCTAAAGGAAGCAATTGATGTTTCCACAATAATTGCGGGAGACTTCATCACTCTCTCCTATAGATAGGTTGGCCAGATGGAAGACCAATAAGGAACTTGAAAACCTAAACAATCTGATAAATGAATTTGATTTAACAGCCACATGTAGAACATTATATCCCAAATCACCAGGATACACATTCTTCTCTAGTGCTCATGGAACTTTCTCCAGATTAGATCATATGCTGAGACATAAAACAAGCATCAATAAAGTTTAAAAAATTGAAATTATTCAAACCACATTCTCTGACCACAATGGAATACAATTAGAAGTCAATAACCATCAGAGACTTAGAAAATTCACAAATATCTAGAGATTAAACAACACACTCCTAAATAATCCATGGGTTAAAGAAGAAATAGCAAGAGTAATTGCTAAATATATAGAGATTAATGAAAATGAGAATACAACATATCAAAACCTGTGGGATGCAACAAAAGTGGTCCTGAGGGGGAAATTTATAGCACTAAATGCATACACAAAAAGGAAGAAAGAGGTAAAATCAAAGAACTAGTGGAGCAACTGAAGAAACTAGAAAATGAACAGCAAACTAATCCTAAACCAAGTAGAAGAAAGGAAGAAACAAGGATTAAAGCAGAAATAAATGACATAGAGAACAAAAAAAAACTAGAATAAATGACACCAAATTTGGTTCTCTGAGAACATCAACAAAATTGACAAGCCCCTAGTTAGACTGACAAAATAAAAAAGAGAGAGGACCCATATAAATAAAATAATGAATGAGAAAAGTGACATTACCATGGATACCAAAGAAATTAAAAAAATTATAATGATCATCCAATAGATGCTGAAAAAGCAATTGACAAAATCCTACATCCCTTTCTTATAAAAACACTTCAAAAGGTAGGAATTGAAGGAAACTTTCTCATATGATAAAGAGCATATAAGAAAAACCCACAGCCAGCATGGTACTGAATGGTGAAAGACTGAAAGCCTTCCCTCTGAGATCAGTAATGAGACAAGGAGGACTCTATCACCAATGGTATTCAACATTCTGCTAGAAGTGCTAACCAGGGCATTCCAGCAAGTCGGAGAAGTAAAATGCATCCAAATTGGAAAGGAAGAAATAAAGCTGTCATTATTTGCAGTTGATATGAACTTATATCTGGAAAACCCTAAGAAATTGATAATACAGCTACTAGAGCTAATAAACAAATTTAACAATGTAGTAGGATACAAGATTAATGCAAATAAGTCAATAATATTTCTATACACTGGAAATGAATGAAGGGAAGAGACACTCAAGAAAAGATACCATTTTCAATAGCAACTAAAAAAACAAGTACCTAGGAATAAACTTAACCAAAGATGTAAAAGACCCATACAAAGAAAACTACGTAACTCTACTAAAAGAAATAGATAGGGACCTAAAAAGATTGAAAAATATTCCATGTTCATAGATAGGAAGAGTAAATGTCATTAATATGTCAATTCTACACAAACTCTTCTACAAATTCAATGCAATCCCAATCAAAATTCCAACAACCTACTTTGCAGACTTGGAAAAGCTTGTTATCAAATATATTTGGAAAGGGAAGATACCTTGAGTTGCTAAAAACCCTCCAAAAAATGAAAACAAAGTGGGAGGACTTACACTTTCTGACTTTGAAGCTTATTATAAAGCCACAGTAGTCAAAACAGCTTGTTACTGGCACAAAGACAGACATACTGATCAATGGAATTGAATTGAGAATTCAGAGATAGATGCCCATATCTTTGGCTGAATGATCTTTGATAAGGCCCCCCAAAGCCACTAAACTGGGACAAAACAGTCTTTTCAACAAATGAGGCTGGGAGAGTTGGATATCCATATACAGAAGAATGAAACAGGACCCGTCCCTCACACCCTACACAAAAATTAACTCAAAGTGGATCAAAGACCTCAATATAAAAGACAGTACCATAAAACTCCTAGAAGATAATGTAGGGAAACATCTTCAAGACCTTATATTAGGCAGTCACTTCCTAGACCTTACTCCCAAAGCACAAGCAACAACAAAAAATAGATAAATGGGAACTCCTCAAGCTTAGAAGTTTCTGTACCTCAAAGGAATTTGTAAAAAGGTGAGGAGGC
Organism: Choloepus didactylus; assembly: GCF_015220235.1. Taxonomy (NCBI): domain Eukaryota; kingdom Metazoa; phylum Chordata; class Mammalia; order Pilosa; family Megalonychidae; genus Choloepus; species Choloepus didactylus. Next base: position 116,831 of record NW_023637604.1, on the reverse strand, counting down.
AGCTAACTCAATGGGAAAAAAAAATTTGGAAACCATGTATCTGACAAAAGACTGATTGTTGCATATATAAAGAAATTCTACAACTCAATGACAACAGTAGAGACAGCCCAATTATAAAATGGGCAAAAGATATGAAAGGACAGTTCCCTGAAGAGGAGATAGATACAAATGGCCAAAAAAACACATTAAAAAATGTTCAGCTTCATTAGCTATTAGAGAGATGTAAATTAAGACTACAACAAGATACCATCTCACACCAATTAGAATGGCTGCCATTAAACAAACAGGAAACTACAAATGCTGGGGAGGATGTGGAGACATTGGAACTGTTATCCATTGGTGGGAATGTATAATGGAAGACAGCCTGGCAGTTCCTTAGAAAACTAGATATAGTGTTACCCTTTGATCCAGCAATTGCACTTCTCGGTATATACCTGGAAGATGAGAAAGCAGTGTTGTGAACAGATATCTGCATGCCAATGTTCATAGCAGCATTATTCACAATTACCAAGAAATGGAAACAACCCAAATATCCTTCAACAGATGAGTGGATAAATAAAATGTGGTATATACACATGATGGAATACTATGCAGCAGTAAGAAGGAATGATGTTGTGAGACATATGACAACATTAATGAACCTTGAAGACATAATGCTGAGCAAAATAAGCCAGGCACAAAAAAAGAAATACTATATGCTACCACTAATATGAACATTGAAAAATGTAAAATAAATGGTTTATAATGGAGAATGTAGGGGACCTAATGATGGAGAGCAATTAGTGAAGGGAGAATGGTAACCTAATAAGAACAGATAAGCTATCATGGGTAAATTTCATGTTCTGGGAATGATGAGAAATGACTATGGTTTGTTAATTTCTGGTGGGTATGGTAGGAACAAGTTCACAGAAATGTTGCTATATTATGTTATTTTCTTGGGATAGAGTAGGAACATGTTAGAAGTAAAGTAGTTATTTCAGGTTAGTTGTCTTTTTCTTATTCCTGTGTTTTGGTTTGTTTGAAATGTTTTTTATTGTACGTTTTAAATTTTTTTTGTGTGTGATATAGTTAATAGATAATCTAAAATAAAAACAATGAAAAATATGCAAGGACCCCCTGAGGAGCTGGGGGAGAATGCAGGGGTGTTGTCCTTCTCCACCTCGATGGTTGCTGATGTGCTCACAGACATTGGGGACTGGCTGTTTGATGGGCTGAGCCCTCTGTCATGGGACTTGCCCTTGGGAAGACTGTTACTGCAAAGGAGAATCTAGTCGTGCTTAAAACTGTGCCTAAGTGTCTCCTCCTGAATGCCTCTTTGTTGCTCAGATGTTGGCCTCTCTCTCTAGCTAAGCCAACTTGGCAGGTGAAATCACTGCCCTCCCCCCTATGGGGGAGGGATCTGACACCCAGGTGTGTAAATCTCTTTGGCAACATGGAATATGACTTCTAAGGAGGAATCTAGACCCAGCTTCATGGGATGGAGTACATCTTCTTGACCAAAAGTGGTGTGTGAAAAGAAATGAAATAAGTTTCAGTGGCTGAGAGATTTCAAAAGGAGCCAAGAGTTCACTCTGTTGGGCACTCTTATGCACAATATTGATAACCCTTTTCAGGTTCTAATGAACTGAAATAACTAGATGTAAATACCTGAAACTATCAAACTACAACCCAGAACACTTCAATCTTGAAGATGATTGTATAACAATATAGCTTATGAGGGGTGACAATGTGATTGGGAAAGCCTTGTGGGTCACACTCCCCTTTGTCCAGTGTATGGATGGATGAATAGGAAAAAGGGGGCAAAAAAAAGCTAAAGGAAGAATGGAGAGGGGGGCACAATTTGGGTGTTCTGTTTTTACTCTTGTTTTTTTAATTCTTGCTTTCACTTTTTCTGGTACAAGGAAAATGTTTAAAAATTGATCGGGTTGATGAATGATGGTAATGTGATCAATGGATTATACACTTTGGATGATTGTATGGTATGTGAATAAATCTTAATAAAAAAGCAACTCAAAAAATGGATGAGGGGATTGTTCTGGAAGAATTGTGAGAAGCTTGGTAGAAAAAGCCTGGATTGCTTTTAAGGGACTGTTGGTAGAAATATGGACTCTAAAGGTACTTTCAACGAGGGCTTGGACAGAAATGATGAATGTGTCATTGCAAGTTAGAACAAAGGTGATTCTTAGTTTAAAGTGGTAGAGAATTTGTCAAAATTGAGTCCTGATATCAGAAGGAAGGCTTAATTTTTAAAGCAATGAACTGTAATACTTAGCTGAAGATATTTCCAAATTAAATGTGAAAAGTTCAGCTTGGCTTCTCCTTGCAGCTTATAGTAAAATGAGAGAGGAAAAGGATAACCTGAGAAATGAACTCTTGGGTACAAATAAACCAGATATTGATGGCTTGGAAAATTCTGGGCTTCCATAAAGTGAGTTCCCTGAGAATAGTGCCCACATGAGGATTTAACAGAACACAGAACTAGTAAGCCATTTCAGTGCAAGTCAGGATTGCAGATGGATTTATCCAGAAAGGATTTGTGGAAAGTCCTATTATCTGGTCGTTGGGAACACCATGTGCTATATGTGAAACCAAAGGTTTTTTGCAAGGTCTGTATGAACAGAACCATTGCCAGCCTGTACCAAAAGGGACAGAAAAGGAACATATTGAAGGAAAAATTATGTCTGGAGCCATGAAACCTTGGGCCAGGAGAGCAAAACTACCCATGCATGTGGAAAGGGTGAGTTTGTCCCAGCATTTGTAGAGGACAGGTCATCCCCCCTGTCATTCAGGGAGAGTGTTGCCACTCCAGAGCTCTCAGGTGTCAGAGAATTGTAGAGAGCTTGGCTGCCCCATTGTTCAGGAAGAGTGCTGCTACTCAGTTTCAGAGAGGGGTACATTCACCAGGGATTGGGGAGAGCCTAGCCATGACCCCACTGTTTTAAGAGTATGGGACCTGTGCTCCAGATATGGCAGAGAACCCAGTTGCCACCCAGATGCTTGAGAAGGGTGGAGCCAAGAACATGGCAGTCTCCCCAAATGCTTGGAGATGTTGGAGCCCTCACCTCAGTGTTTGGAGATAACAGGACCACTGTAGAAGCCCTTGAAAAGGGTGGGACTGCCACTCTCTCAAGTCCTGAGGATAAAATATCATTCTATAGATGACTTTCAGGCCTGGAAATTTAATGAAGCATGCCCTGCAGGTTTTTGGAACCTGTTTGGGTCTGTTGATCCCTGTTTTCTTTCTAATTTCTCCCTATGGAAATGGGAATATTTATCCTATGACTGTCCCTCCCTTGTATATTGGAGGCAGATAACTTTTTCTAAGTTTCAAAGCTTCAGAGCCAGAGAATTTTGCCTTAGGACAGACTGCTCCTTTAACTGATTTTGATGTGACTTTGTAATTAACATTTTTACTGAAATGATTTAAGGTTTTAGTGGTATTGTGATGAAGTGACTGTATTTTGACTACAGAAGAACATGTCTTTTGGGGGTCCAGAGGGTGGAGTGGGCTGGTTTGAAGGTTATGCACTCTAGAAATGGCCATGTTCTTTTTAATGTAATTTTATTGAAAGTTATATCCTTTTGTACCAAACATAATTGCAGTTTGTTAGGTTATCTCTGCCAACTAAAAATTAACACTGATGTGTTCAAAATATTGAAATGTGTCAGCCATTTTGGAAAACTGAAAAGTTATCCACAAACATATGTTACAAAAGTTAAGGATAATTTTTAGATATTGTTGCCTTTTGTTAATTTTTCAAGGTATATTTATCCATAACATGATGGCAAATGTAAATCTGAATTGGTTACACCTATTCTGGATGGTCTCAGGCTACAAATTTGCACTGACTGACTGTTTATAATGATGACTTTAATACTGTAGACTTACATTCACTAATTTACATGTAAAATGCAGAATATTGCATATTTTGAGGGTACCTATTTACTTAAGACTTTCTTTTGGCACAGGATGGGCATCACTGAAATTATACTCTCTTCCTTTTAAACTAAAATCTAAATTAGGGATTGGTGATTTTATGCAAACAGCCCTTAGTAAAAACTTCTCAAGTGCTAAATTTAGCCTGAACTTGGTTTGGTGGGGTAAAGCAAGCTTTTGGAGTTATAATTTATTGTGTTACAAGTGAAACTTTTTCAATGACATTAGACTGAGGCAGTAGATTCTCTATAAAAATATTATGGATATAAACATCACCTGTGTTCTAGAAAAAATATTAACAATAACTTAATGAATATGCCAAGTTTACCAGGTCTATCTTTTTGCTTTATATAAAATGCTTTCAAAGTTAAATGCAATTGCTATACAGTTATAAATCCACATCTCTAGATTATCTGTCACTTGACATTATGAGTACCAAGAAATCATTTATACTGCCCAGAATAATAATCTGTTATGTCTGAAAAGTGCACTGAAAGTTGGTTTTGATGTACACATCACAATTAAAAACCACACTTAAAGTGATTTAAGTAGGTTACCAACTTCAGTGCTACTTAAATACAATATATTGATCTGATATAGAAATCTGGATCAATGTTAGAAATGAAGATTAACAGTATATCTTCCCAGGTTTGTTATTAATTTCCTATGCTATGCTGATTTGTAGGCTTCAGAGATGAATTCAAATCTAAACAAAATTCTATAGCATAATATTGCTCAGGCAGTTTTCCCAAGTCTGAGAACATCAATGTTAATACAGTTGTGATGTTTTGAGACTTCACAGCTTAAATATGTTATAACACTAATAAATCCATTGCTTAGCATTGTGGAAAAAGGCTTTATGGAAGAGATAATGATAATGTAAAAATCTGACTAAGGAACAGTTTCAGGAATTGTTGGAAGGTTGGTGATTCTGTAGTAACTATGCATTAGTTGTCATGCAGTATACCCAGAAACAATCCATTTCAACTTCTGAACATTTGGTTGGGAACACGAACGATGAATATTCAGTTAAACACTTGGATACAAGCTCTTTCCAGAAGATCAAATCTCTGTCATTTATCTTAGAATGTTTTTGAAGACATTGTACTTCTTCTGTTAATTCTATACACTTCTGTGCTTGGATTTCCAATGCAATGATAGACAATGCTACCACAGAAGGTTTGCTTTAGAAAATATGATCCTGCAGTGACAATGCCTTAAGTTGAGCTTCTAGTCTTTCAAAATTAAGGCTATTTTTCTTCTTCCACATGGCTTGGCTCTTGGATGATTGAATAATAAAGTTGCAAAAGTTGAAAAGATGTAGTAGCTCTGACTTTCAAACACACTTTTTCCAATACAATCTTTTCAATTCTCATCAAGTCTGAAACTGTAAACCTATACTGGCTTATACAGATCAAGTCATTTACCAATGAGACATTCATTTCCTCTTCAATTGATTTTCTGGCCAAATAAAAGAAATTCAGTCCAATACACCCAAGATGCTTAGGCTGTAACTTCATTTTGAACAGGAATCTGTCCAGTAAATTCACAGCTAGAGAAAATGTCTCTGAATTGAAACCAAAGAACTGAGTTAAACTAACAACTTTTTCTTCAAAGTCCCTTAGCCTTACAGTCATTCTGAGGACATTGTTATGTGCAGAATCAATTAGTATCAAGCCACAGACCTGTGGCTGAAATCCAGACTTGTTCCAAAAGGGCATTTAAATGGTGTAGCAGATTCTGAGCTTCAGTTGTTGTCAGAACCTCTATCATCTTGATCACAATGGCAGCTCCTCAGCAGTATCCATCCTCCCTGGGCCTGCTCACACTTCACTCAGTGATTTCAGATCCAAGAGGCCTAGGAATCATGAGGACTCTTGGGCAAGATGGGAGAGGCCCTGGGGAGGGAAAGCCATCCTGGGCAGAGGTCTCCACAGTGCCACTGAGATGAACCTACCCTCTACCTGGGCCAGCTCAGAGCACAAGGCCCTGTTCTTTTATCCCATTCCTGTGGGTGTGGACCTATTATGGATGGGACATTTTGGCTTTGTTATTTCAATTGAGATGTGACACATCCAATTCAAGGTGTTTCTTAATCCTTTACTGGATTCTTTATGAGGATAAAAGACAGAAAAAGCTGAAGAAGTTCAAAGAGAAACATGTGGAGAAGTTTGGAAGGAGAGAGACAAATATCCCACAGAGGAGCTGAGGGAATCACAGAAGCCAGAAACTGAAAGCAATGAAATGGGGAGGGAAGGACAAGCAGATGGAGTCATGTGCCTTCCCTTGTGACAGTGGTGTTCCAGATGCCAGCAGCCTTTCTTCAGAGAAGGTATTCTCCTGTTTATGCCTCAATTTGGACGTTTTCACAACCTTAGAATTGTAACTTTTAAGCTAATAAATCATCATGGTCAGTCTGCTTCTGGTATATTGCATTCTGGCAGCTTTAGCAAACCAAAACAGGTCCAATTTATCTTTTTTCAATTTACTGCTCATTCCTTGTCAAGTAAGAACTTTTGCCTGGTCTTAAACTCCAAAGATCTTCTACTATGTTTTCATTTTTATTTTCTGAAACTTTTATAGTTTTATATTTTGCATTTAAGGCAACAATATTTCTTGAGTTAATTGATAAATAAATATCAATTATATATTGATATGTTGATATTCATTTATTTTTACCTATGTATGCCTAGTTACTCTGGCACCATTTGTTGAAATGGTTTTCCTTCTGCCATTGAATTCCTCTTGCAACTTTGTTAATAACCATTTGATTACATCTGTGAGCATCCATTTCTGGTTTCTTAATTCTGTTCCATTGCTCTATATGTCTATCCCTCCACTAATACCACATAGTCTTAATTAATGTAGCTGTATAGTAAGCCTTAATATGAGGTAGAATTATTTGTCCACTTTATTCTGTTTTCTCAGGAATGTCTTAGCTATTCTAGAACCTGTGTGTTTCCATATAAATTTTAGAATAATCTTGTTATATTTTTACACAATCTTGCTGGTATTTTGGTAGACATTACATAAAACGAATCTGTTGGTCAATTTGGGAAGAATTGACATCTTCTGTATGTTGAGTCTTGCAACCAATGTACACAATATAACTCCATTTATTTAGAATCTTTGATTTCATCAGCATTTTTCATTTTCAACATATTAATCATATACATAATTTAAGTGTAAATGTAAATATTTCATTTTCTATGGTGTTATTATTAATGGCAATGTGTTTTTTTTTTTTACATTTTTATTGGGAAATATACCATATATACAGAACATTTCAAAGTATGATTTAACAAGTAGTTAGCAAATTTCAAGGAAATTTATGGGTTACAGCTCCACAATTTCAATTATTTCTTTATTATAAAGTATAACATATATACAGAAAAGTGATAACTTTCAAAGTATGATATAACAAGTAATTATATAGGTAACTTCAAAGAATATTACGGGTTACAGTTCCACAGTTTCACTTATTTCCTTATTGTGAAATATAACATGTATACGGAAAGGGGATAACTTTCAAAGTACAATTTAATGAGTAACTATAGAGCAAATTTCAAAGAATATCGTGGGTTACAGTTCCACTATGTCAGTTATTTTCTTCTAGCTATTCTAACACCCTAGCATCTAAAAATATATTTATATAAAGATTCAGTATTCATCATCTTTTGTTAAATCATATCTTGTCTGTTGCTATGCCTTCCTTTGGTTTAATCAATTTCTAGATATTCAGGGATGTCTAGGCAGTAATCACCCTAACTTTTTCATATTGAAAAGGGGTATTGACATTATGGGGAAGGGAGCTGTATCTGGTTGATGCTCTTGAAGTGTCTGTTGCCTCTGGGTTTGGGGACTTATCTGACATAGGAACACTGGAGGATTTGTTTCTGAAAAATAAACTTAGTGAGTGAAACTGTTATAGAGTCATGGATACAGAACTACATATTTTGGGACTACTTTGGTTAGGGTTTGTCATACTGTGGCCATTTGGAACATCTAGCTGGAGGTTAAATAAGAGTAACCTCCAGGAAAGCTTCTCGAATTTATTTGAAATCTCTTAGCCACTGTAACCTTATTTTGCTACCTTTCTTTTCCCCATTTTGGTCTAGAAGTCACTTTCAATCCCTTGCTGCAAGGAGCAGGCTCATTCTTGGGAGTTGTGTCCACATCTCTAGGAAGATTCACTGCCCTGGGAGTCATGTCCCATGAAGGGGGTAGAATAATTTATTTATTTACTCAGTTGGGCTTAGAAAGAGAAAGGCCACATCTGAGCAACAGAAGAGGTTCTCTAGAAGTGCCTCTTAGCCTTAATTATAGGTTGGCTTACCCTCCCTTTTATAGTCATAAGCTTCACAAGAGCAAGCCTCAAGATTGAGGGCTTGACTTATTTAGTAGGGAGTTCCCAATTTCATATATCATACATTCTGTCCGAGATAAACAATCAGTGTCTCACATTGTCTTCACTTAGTTCTACAATCACTATCACTCTCAATAGTAAACAAATATCATAACATATAACACCCCAAAGTTCTTATCATCCCCTATTCATCCCTAGTATTACTATAGTACTGGTAAGGTAGTCCTATTAAATAGTTTTTTCCCATATACCACTCTGTTGTTAACTCTTTGTAACAGTGCCATACCTTGGAAGTATATCATGCAAATGCTTATTTATATTTGTAGTGCTAATTTGTGGGATAAATGCCTTTAAACACCCACTTTTGATCATGTTCACCTTCAATGTGGAACTGATACTTATAATCCCATTAACAATCTTCACCCCTGTCCATTCCCTTACCTTTAAGTTCACCCTCATTAGCATGTGTATACATATTAATGTGTTATCAATGCCCTTTCATTAGCTTCTATCTCTAGGTTTTTTATATTCTATATTATAAGGCACTGATTTTACATTGTTCTAGGAGTTCCAACTAGTGGTGATGTACAATATCTCTCCTTTTGTGTCTGATTTCTTTCACTCAGCATTTTGTCTTCAACATTCATCCAGGTTGTCATATGTTTCAGGATGCCATTCCTTCTTACAGCTGCATGTTATCCCATTTCTTTGTCTTGACAGATTGCTCTGGCTAGAACTTCTAGAAGAATGTTAAATAATAGTGGTGACATCAGCATCCTTGTCTCATTCCTGATCTTAGGGGAAGGTTTTCAGTCTCTTACCATTGAATACTATGCTGTCTGTAGGTTTTTCATATATGCCCTTTATTATGTTGATGAAGTTTCCTTCAATTTCTGCCTTTTGAAGTAATTTTATCAAAAAGTATGCTGAATTTTGTCACTTTTTTGGCATCTTTTGAGATGATCATTTGATTTTTCCCTTTCAATGTATTAATGTGTTGTATTATGTTCATTGATTTTCTTATGTTGAACCACACTTCTGTGTCTTAAATAAATCCCACTTGGTCATGATGTGTCTTTGGATTTGATTTGCAAGTATTTTGCTGAGAATTTTTGCATATATAGTCATTAGGAAGATTGGTCTGTAATTTTTCATTTCTTGTAGTATCTTTGTCTGCTTTTGGTATTAGAGTTGATATGAGCTTCATAAAATAAGGTAGGTAGTGTTCCTTTTATTTCAATTTTTTGAAAGAGTTTGAGCAGGTATGGGGTCAGTTCTTTTTGGAAAGTTTGGTAAAATTCTCCTATGAAGCCATCTGGCCCTGGACTTTTATTTGTATGAAGCTTGTTGATGATGGATTAATATATACTCTGCTTCTTTGTCTCTTTTGACATCCTTGCATTTAAAGTCTATTTTGTCTGATATTAGTATTGCTACCCCTGGCTGAAGGTGCATGGAATATTTTTTCCATCCACTCACATTCAACTACTTTGTGTTGCTTGATCTATTATGAACCTCTTGTAAACTGCATATTTATGGATCATAATTTTTAATCCATTCTGCCAGTCTGTATCTTTTAATTGGGGAGTTTAACCCATTCACATTTAGTGTTATTATTGTGAAGGCAGTTCTTGAATCAGCCATCTTATCCTTTGGTATTTGTTTGTCAGATATGATTTTTCCTCCTCCTTCTCTCATTTTCCTTTAAGTTACTACTACTAGTACTCTTCAGTTCTGTGTCCTTCTCCAGACCTCTCCTTTCCTTTTTGCTCAGCTGTTAGAACCCCCTTTAATATTTCTTGCAGGGAAGGTCTCTTGTTAACAAATTCTCTCAGCATTTGTTTTCTGCGAAAATTTTAAACTCTCCCTCAGTTTTGAAGGAGAGCTTTGTCAGATAAAAATTCTTGTCTGACTATTTTTCTATTACAGGCTCTTAAATGTGTCATACCACTGCCATCTCATGACCAAGTTGCCAATTGAGTAGTCAGTACTTAGTCTTATGTGGTTTCCCTTGTATGTGGTGGATCACTTCTTTTCTGGTTTCAAGACCTTCTCCTTTTCTTCTGCATGTGACAATCTGAATAGTATGTGTCTCAGAGTGGGTTTATTCAGATTTATTATATTTGGAGTTCATTGGGTATCTTCAATTTGCATGTTTATGTTGTTTAGAAAGCTTGGAAAGTTTTCTCTGACTGTATCATAAAATACTCTTCCTAGCCCTTTGCTCTTCTCCTTCTGGGACACTAGTAATTCTCATATCTGTGTGATTAATGTTGTGCATTATTTTCATGAGATCCATTTCAAATTTTTCATTTTTTTTTACCATTTGTTGTTTTGCAAGTTCTTATTCAATTGGCTTGTCTTCTGTTTCACTTATTCTTTCTTCTGCCTCTTTAAATCTGCTGTTGGATGTCTCTAATATATGTTTAATTTGATCAAGAGTATCTTTTAGTTCCATAAGATCTGCTTATTTTTATTCACATTTTCAAATTGTTCTTTATGATCTTCTAGATTCTGCTTAATGTGCTTTATGTCCTTAGCCAACTAATTGAAGTTGTTTTGAATATTTGATTAATTAATTAATTTGTTTAGTTTGATAAATTGCTCCAAATTCTGTATCTCCTCTGGCTTTTCAATTTGGTCATTTGGCTTATTCATATCTTCTTGTTTCTTCACATGCTTTATAATTTTCTGTTGGCTTTGGGACATTTGTTTATCTTGATAAGGTTATTTTGGGAATGCAGGATTATTTGAGCATTTATATACATACGTATAAGTATTTGTCAGAGCCACAGCTTGCTGGAGTACACACGTTCCCTGTCTTCCCAGCCAATGGTGCTCTTCAGCCACCTCTCACCCTCAAGTCAACTCTCCCCCAACTTTGTGCAATGGGTGGGATCCAAACTGGTTGGAAATCCAATCAGAACACCTTTTCTCCCTGTGCACAGGTGACTGTCAGCCCTGTGGGTGGGGCTGCTGGGGCTTGTGCAGTTTGGTAGGTATTCTGCTCCAGGACACAGTGGGTCTGGTAGTTTCCAGGTCTCTGGTTGGATCACTCTGGGGCTGTGGAGTTGTGTGTCTCACCCTCCAGCTCAAATACACTGCAATCCCTGACTGCCATGTGCCTGCTAGCCTCTGTGTTTGGGGAGGGGCTCTTTGTGCTTCCATGTGGTGCCCTTGCCCCTCCCCACCTCTCAGCTGTGCACACAGTGGGCTTCCATGGAGGAGGAGTAAGTGTGGTTGACCAAAAGTTTGCTGAATCCTTAGTTCCCTCACAGAAGCTCCCAGCTTTGGGGCTGTGAAGGGTTATTTCCCAAGCCAACTGTTCAGACAGGTGCACAGGGAATGGAAAGCAGCTCCCTCCCACACTTGGTGGGTGGCTTCAGTCAACAGATCCTGGCAGTGGTCCCAGCTGTACATACCCACCCCATCCTTTTAAATGCAATTTCTCCAGCTCTTCATCCAAGTTCCCACTATGTGTTGTAGAGGTCCCTGTCTGGCTGGTTGTACCCTGGAACTGCTGTTCTGGGTGATTTCTGACCAATCTATTTTTTTTTCCATGGAACAAGGAGTTTTCCCTGCTTTTCCTAATCTGCCATCTTCTCAGAAGTCCCCAACAATGTATTTTTGATTTGATTCCTCTATGTTCATTGTTAGGATACAGAAACGCAATTGATTTTTGTGCATTGATCTTGTATCTTGACTATTTGCAGATCTTATTATTAGCTCCAGGAGGTTTTATTTTTCTTGCCTTATTAAACTGGCTATAAATACCAGTACCATGTTGAATAATATTGATGGAAATGGACATCCTTGCCTTTTTTCTGATCTTAGGATAAAAGCATCTAGTCCTTTCACCAGCAAGTGTGATTTTAGATATAAGTTCTGCTTGCTCACCTTTAGATGGAAAATGGGAGCCTCAGGCCCAGTGTGAAAGAAAAGTGCTTTCCGTGATACCTTATTTCTGGATAGGCTCCAAGCACCTTTGCTGATAGTGTCAAGTTTGCCTTATGTTTCAGGGGAGCTCCCATTAGATCTAGAAGAGGAATTAGCCTACCTCAACTGCCTTCTTTTGTTTTGGCCAGGAGTCAAGTACCATTGGAACTGTGTGGTCATCTTCTATTGGGTGGGAGGTAGCATAACACTACCATCATGCTGTTCCAACTGTCCTAGGATCATTAACCAGTTCAACCTCCTTCCACCTTTCAGAATTTTCCTTCAGTTGCCTCTTGCACTGTTTGTAGAGTTTATCATTGTGCCTATTGGGGAGAAGCAGGGAAAACAGGTCTATGCTGTCTTGTTCAGACTACAAGACCATTGATTGACATTTTTTTAAAGATAGTTTTTATTGTGGTAACATATACACAATGAAAAATTTTCATGTGTATGACTTAGTGATATTAATTACAGTCATAATATTGTGCTACCATCTCTAACATCCATTACCACATCCTTTCATCACAGCTAACAGAAAATTGGTACCCATTAAGCAATAACTTTCCATTCCTCTCACTCCCAACACTACCTCCCCACTTGGGTAAGCTGTAATCTACTCTTAGTCTCCAAGAATTTATGTATTCTATTTATTTCATGTAAGTGGAATCTTAAAACATTTGTCTTTCTCTGCCTGGATTATGTCACTCAACATGAGGTCTTCAGGGTTCACTCACATTGTAGTATGTATCAGAATTTCATTCTTTAAGATGGCAGAATTTTCCACTGTTCACTAAATATCAGACCTTTCATACAAAAGTGTGTCAAGTGGCTTATGCAAGAATGAAACATGATTCTGGCTCTTGGACCATCAAAATGAAAAGCAGGATCCTGTGGGAGATGCTCATTAAAGGTGAAGAAAATATATATTTACAGACTATGAAGAAATACTTTGAAAATATGACTCAGAATATGCAAAAAGCAATACCACTTAAACACACAAATAGAAAAGAAAATGACTTATTTAAGATTTCTATTTATAATTTGATTTACAGAAAAATTAATTAGATAATGAATTGTCAGAGATTTTGGGGGCATTGAGGTTTACTTATTTTTTAAACATCTATGTACTCCATATATACAGCCATGAAGTCATCACCACAATCAAGGTAGCGAACATACAGATTACCTCCCAAAGTTTCTTCATAACCCATTTCATTCTTTCCTTCCCTTCCCATACCCATCACCATCCCTGTCAACCACTGATGCCCTTTCTGTTACTGTAGATTAGTTTTTATATTCTAGAATTTAAATTGTGTCATACATAATGTATTCTTTTTTTTATCTGGCTTCTTTACCTCAGCATAATTATTTTGAGATGCTTTCATGCTATTATATATACATATATTTTTATTGTGATTGTTCTCATACCATACAACTATTCAAAGATGCAAAGTGTACAATAAATTGCCCATGATACTATCATACAGAAGTGCATCCATCACCACAATTAATTTTTTCAATTTTCAGAATATTTTCATTACTCCAGAAAAGAAATAAAAACAAAAAAAGGAAATGCCAATCCTCTCATACCCCTAACTATCCTCCCTCCATTGCTGATCATAGTTTTGGTGTAGTACATTTGTTACTATTGATGAAGGAATGTTAATACTACTAGCTGTAGAATGTAGTTTGCAATAGGTATGTATATATTTTCTATATATCTCTCTATTATTAACTTCTAGTTATAGTGTCATACATTTTTTCTAGTTCATGAGAGAGATTTCTAATATTTGTATAGTTAATCAGGGACATTGTCCACCACAAGACTCACTGTTTTATACTTTCCCATCTTTTAACCTCCAGCTTTCCTTCTGGTGACATACATGACTCTGATCTTACCCTTTCCACCACCTTCACACACCTTTCAGCACTGTCAGTTATTCTCACAACATGCTACCATCACCTCTGTCCATTTCCAGATGTTTAAGTTCACCCTAGTTGAACATTCTGCTCATAATAAGCAGCTGCTCCCCATTCTTTAGCCTCATTCTCTACCCTACTAAGCTTTATTTCTTGTCTCTGAGTTTACATAGTATAATTAGTTCATATCAGTGTGACCCTGAAATATTTGTCTTTATGTGTCTTTCTTATTTCACTCAATATAATGCCCTCAAGGTTTCATCAACCCCTTTTAAGATGGTTTCGTTCACACAGCATACATTCTGTCCTAAGTAAACAATCATTGATTCCCTGTATAGTCATGTATTTATGTATTCTGCACCATTGCCACTATCTATATAAGGACATCTCCATTTCTTCCAAAAAGAAGGAGGATGAGTCAAAGAAGGCAGAGAGACAAAAGAAAAAGAAAAGAGAAAGAGAGAGAAAAAAAGTAACAACTAAAAACATGATAGCTAAAAAGCAACAAAAGGAAAAATAGCATTAACCCAAAGTAGAATAAAGAGTCAGGCAACATCACCAATGCCAGGAGTCCCATATCCTTCCCCTATTCCCCCCATATGCATTTAGCTTTGGTATATTGCCTTTGTTATATTAAAGGAAACATAACACAATGTTTCCATAAATTATAGTCTCTTAGTTTGCATTGATTTTATTTTCCCCTGAATCCCATTCTATTTTTAACACCTTGCAATGTTGATATTCATTTATTCTACCCCATGTAAAAATGTATTTGTACCTTTTATTACAATAGTTGATCACCCTAGGTTTCCCTGAGTTACACAGTCTCAGGTTTTATCCTTTGTCTTGTGTTCTGGTGTCCTACATAGTCCCAACCTTCCTCTTTCAACCATAGTCAGTCATCTTTGTTCAGTGTACTTACATTGCTGTTCTACTATCTCCCAAAATTGTTTTCCAAACCTCTCAATCCTGTCTTTTCCTTTCTGTTTGCAGTGCTCCCTTTAGTGTTTCCTGTAGAGCAGGTATCTTGTTCACAAATTGTCATTGTCTGTTTCAGAATACTTTAAGCTATCCCACATATTTGAAGGACAGTTTTGCCAGATACAGGATTCTTGGTTGGTGGTTTTCCTCTTTCAGTATCTTAAATATATCACCCCACTTCTTTCTTGCCTCCATGGTTTCTATTGAGAAATCTGCACATCACCTTATCAAGCTTCCTTTGTATGTGACAGATCTCTTTTCTCTTGCTGCTTTCAGGAGTCTCTCTATATTGGATGTTTGATAATCAGATTATTGTCTTGGCATAGGCCTATTCAGATTTCTTCTGTTTGGGGTATGCTGCACTGCTTGGATCCATAATTTTATGTCTTTCATAAGAGATGGGAAATTTTCATTGATTATTTCCTCTATTATTGCTTCTGCCCCTTTTCTCCTCTCTTCTCCTTCTGGGACACAAATGACATGTAAATTGCTGCATTTCATTTTGTCCTTAAGTTCCCAAAGATGTTGCTCATATTTTTCCATTCTTTTCTCTATCTGTTTTGTGTTTAGTTTTTCAAGTGCCTTATTCTCCAGTTCCTGAGTGTTTTCTTCTGCCTTTTCAGATCTGCTGTTGTATGTTTCCATTGTGGCTTTCATCTCTTGTGTTGTGCCTTTCTTTTCCATAGATTCTGCCAGTTGTTTTTTCAAACTTTCAATTTCTACCTTATGTATGCCCTTTGTTTTCACTATACAGTTCATCTCTTTTGCCATATCTTCCCTAAACTTTTTGAATTGACTTAGTATTTGTTGTTTCAATTCCTGTATCTCAGTTGAAGTGTAAGTTTGTTCCTTTGACGGGGCCATAACTTCATTTTTTTTAGTGTATGCTGTAGTTTTCTGATGACTAGGCTTGGTTTCCTTGCTTACTCCAATCAGGGTTTCCCAGAGAAAAATTGGCTGTGGTCCCAGAAGGAAGAAGTATTCAGTATCCAGTTTCCCTTAGGGCATGTCTTCAAAAATTGGTGCACCCTGTGAGGCCTCTGGTCACTGTGCTTTTCTGCCCAGCAGGTGGTACCTGTCAGGCTGTAACTCCAGAATGGCTTAAAGAGGTGTGGCCCATGTCTGTTTACCCCCAGTCTCTGGGGTCTGATTCTGAATGGAAAGTGGGTAGTAGACCTTAGCACCACCTCTTTCCTCTTAGGGAAGATAGACCCCTTAGGGAGAGGTTATTAGCATGTGAATGATCTCTCTGTGCCTGTGGTATCTCTACTATTGTCTGGGTCTGAGCACTGGGAAATTAAAATGGCTGAGGCTTTCTCCACTGAGCCAAAACAGGGACAGAAAGCTCCCTTCAGGGCCAGTCCACAGCCAGCCTCCTGCTCTCCTAGGTCAGTCATCACTTAAACCTGTCTGCTTGTTGAAAATTCATAGCTTGCATTGAGCAGTCCATGTTTGTTAATTAAATCCCCAGTTGAAGCTCAACTGAGCTGTGTTCACTTGCTTGGAGAGAGCTGCTCTCTAGCACATGCAGCTTTGCAGTTCAGTCCATGGGGGAGGGGGCTCTTGGCTTCAATCCACAGTTTTTACTTACAGATTTTATGCTGCAGTCATGGGCATTTCTCCCAATTCAGGTTGGTGCATGATGAGTGGACAGTCACATTTCTCCCCCCACTGTTATTTCAGATTATTTACTAGTTGTTCCTGGTTGTTTTATAGTTGTTCCAGGGGGAGTAACTAGCTTCCACTCCTCTCCATGCTGCCATCTTAGTTCTGATTCCCATGCTGTTATTTTTATCAATGCTTCTTTTCTTTTTATTGCTGTGAATATTACACTACAATATTCAATTGCATGGCTAATTAAGTTGTTGACCATTACATATAAGAATGCTTTGAACATTCATGTACAAAATTTTGTAGATACCCATGTTTACATTTCTGTTAGATAAATATTTATGTCATAAGGTGGGTATACGTTTAAAGTTTTAAGAAAGTTCCAAACTGCTTCCAAAGATTCCCTAACTGTATATATTCCAATTACATGCTCATGAAACCTTAGTAGAGCCATTTTAATTTGAGCCATTGTAATATTTGTGTAGTGGTATCACATTTATTTTAATTACCATTTCATGAATTACTTATGATCTTTATATGTACTTCTTTGACATTCATACGCATTTTTGATTGGGGAAATATATGCAAATTAAAATTTTCCATTTAAACCATTTTTAGGTATAAAATTTAGTGGCATTAATTACTTTTACAATGTTGTGCAGCTATCCCCACTGTCCATTCCTGAAATTTTCCATCAGCCTATACATAAACTCTACCCATTAAGCAATAACCTCCCATTTCCCTTTCTTGCCAGCTCCTCTAATTTTCTGTCTCTATGAATTTTCCTATTGTAGAACATTCATATAAGTGGAATCATACATTATTTGTCCTTTTATAGCTGGCTTATTTCACTTAGCAAAATATTTTCAAGGTACTTCCGTGTTGTAGCATGTATCAGGATTTCATTTCTATTGTATATCAGAATAGTTTTCCAAAGTATAAATATACCACATTTTGTTTATCCATTCATGTGTTGATGGACACAAGGGTTATTTATACCTTTTAGTTACTGTGAATAATGCTGCTGTGAACATAGGCATACTAGTATCTCTTTGTGTCCTTGCTTTCTATTTTTTGGAGTCTATACCTAGAAGTAGAAGTGCAGGGACCCACAGTAATTCCACACTGAACTATTTCAGGAAATGGTAAACTGTTTTCTACAGCACCTGCACCAGTTTACAAGTCCAAAAACAATGTACAGGTGTTCCAAATTCTCCACATCCTCAACATTTGTTATTTTCCATTTTAAAAACTGATTTTATTTCTCATATTCCATATCCACTTTTTGGATGTTTCCATATCCATTTTCTTATTATAGTCCTCCTATTAGATGGGAAGTGATATTTCATGGTATCTTTGAGGAACCACTAAACTGATTTCCACAGTGGCTGACCATTTTGCATTCCCACCAACAATGTACAAGGGATCTTATTCCTTTGCATCCTTACCAAAGCTTACTATTCTCATTTTTTTAAACAGCCATCCTAGTGAGTGTGAAGTGGTATCTCAGAGTGATTTTGATTTGCATTTCCTTAATGACTAATGATGTTGAGAATCATTTCATAGGCTTATTGTCCATTTGTATATCTTCTTTGAGGTAATATCTGTTCAAGTCCTGCACCCATTTTTAATAGGGTTATATGTCTTTTTGTTACTGACTTGTGAGGATTACTTATTTATTCTGAATATTAACCCTTACCATTTATATGACATCTAAATACTTTTTCCTCTTCTGTGGGTTTTTTCACTGTCTTGATAGTGTCCTTTCATGCACAAAAGTTTTTAATTTTAATGAAGTCAAATTTATTTATTTTTTCTTTGGTTGCCTGTAATTTTGGTACAAAGAATAGTCCTTGAGAAACAGAATCTTAAGATTGAGATTTCTGAATTGGTTCTAGGGTTTCACAAATTCATTCTATAATCTGATTAGATTTAATGGCACACTAATAAGTCTATTTCAAATGGTCAGAGATGCACTAATAGTCCATGGTATGAAGTTTGCAATATGGATACACAAAATATCATCATTGGATATCCCTACACAAATGCCTACAAGACATAAGGCTCTGGGTAACCATATACTTGATACCTTAGCATACTTTTCTCAAGCCAAAACATATAATGAGGTTCACTGGTCGTTCTTAAATATAGTAGAAAAAAATTGTTAAAGAAAATTGGATGCTCAAGTTTGCAAATTTTCAGCTCAAGTCCCAACATGAATGACATAAAGTATTCTAGGTGTGCCTTGAAAGAAAACCTTATTTCTTGTAGCTATTGAGTTGAAATCTTAAGAAACCATTGCCAAATGCAATGTCATGAAAATTGACCCTTATGTTTTCTTCTGAAAACTTTATAGTTTTATTTTATAGTTTTGGTATTATTGCCATCTTAGCAATATAATGTTTTCCAATCTATGATTATTAGCTGTTTATTTAGGTATTCTTTAATATCTTTTGGCAATGTAAATCAGTGTACATGCCTTTTGCCTCATTGGTTAAATTTATTTCTAGATATTTTATTCCTTTGAATACAATTGTAAGTAGAACATTATCCTTAATTTTCTTTCCCAGTTTCTGATTGCTGGTGTATATAAACACAACTAATTTTGTGTGTTCTTTTCCCTGCAATACTCCTGAATTTTTATTAGTTCTAGTAATTTTGTGGGGGATTCTTCATGATTTAGAAATCTTAACTCCTTATTTTCTAATTTGGATGACTTTAATTACTTTTTCCTGTCTAATTTCTCTGGATGGACTTTCAGTACAATATTGATTAGCAGTAGTGAAAGTGAGTGTGATGATTAATTTCATGTCTCAACTTTGCCATGTTATAGTGCCCAGTTTGGTAAAACAAGCATTGGTCCAATTGTTTCTATGAAGGCATTTTGTAGATGGACTTGCATCAATAATCAGCTTACCACATCTGTGGAGAATAGTATCTACAATCAACAAACAGTGCAGCCTCAAGAATTGGGAAGTTTAATCATCCAATGAGTTGGAGGTTTTAAAAACCAAAAATGAGGATTTCAGAAATCAGAAAAAAAGAATTTGTTCTTCAGCTTCAGTCAGCCATCTTCTCTAGGGTAACTCAGACTCACTTTCAGCACCACCTTTATCAAAGTTTTCAGGTTTTGGCCTGTCCTATGGAGCTTGGACTTTCTAACCACATTGTCATGTTAGCCAATTCTTCCAATAATCTATATATCTAAATATCTATATATCTATATCTATACTTATATGATCTATATCATCTCTCTCTACCTCCACTCCCACCACTCCCTCCACCTCTGTTTCCACCACAACCACCACATCCACACCCACTCCCACACCCATACCATCTATACTATACCTATATCTATATCTATATCTATATCTATATCTATATCTATACCTAATCTCTATCTCTATGTATCTATATCTATCTATATCACATCTATATCTATCTATATATACATCTATATCTTTATCTATCTATATTTATATCCATATCTATGTCCATATCTATAGCTATAGCTATAGCTATCCATCATTTCTCATGCTGATTCTGTTTTTATAGATAACTGTGACTAACAAAGATTTTGGTACAAAGAATAGTTCTTGAGAAACAGAATCTTAAGATTGAGATTTCTGAATTGGTTCTAGGGTTTTGCAAATTCATTCTATAATCTGATTAGATTTAATGGCACACTAATAAGTCTATTTCAAATGGTCAGAGATACACTAATAGTCCATGGTATGAATTTTGCAATATGGATACACAAAATATCATCATTGGATATCCCTACACAAATGCCAACAAGACACAAGGCTCTGGGTAACCATATACTTGATAACTTAGCATACTTTTCTCAAGCCAAAACATATAATGAGGTTCACTGGTCATTCTTAAATACAGTAGAAAAAATTGTTAAAGAAAATTGGATGCTCAAGTTTGCAAATTTTCAGCTCAAGTCCCAACATGAATGATATAAAATATTCTAGGTGTGCCTTGAAAGAAAACCTTATTTTTTGTAGCTATTGAATTGAAATTTCTGAAAGCAAAATGCAGAATCTCATCATGCAAATAGCTGAATTACAACTCAAGTTAAATTCCCAAATTTCCAGAGTCTGATGTAAAAGTGAGGGCATTGATTGAGATGGAATGGGATACTGAAAATTGGAATGAGAATGTATGGGCTGATGATGATATTGGTGGGGATATTAAATCCTTAAGTTTTGATGGGTCTTTTTTGCTGCATAAACCTCAATGGCCTCCTCTGAGGAAGCAGCCTTTCCACCTCCTTCTGAGTACATTAAGCTTTTTTCCCAGACAAAACCATAATGCAATCTCCTGAGGCAGTTGTCTTGCAAGACACTACAAATTCCTCTCAGGACCCACCCCCAATATTTCTCTTTGCTTACAGACCTATAACTAACCTGAAGTCCCAGCAGGCCCTAAAAGGTGAGGTACATAGTGTGACCCATGAAGAGGTACACTAAAATCCAAAAGAACTGCATGATTTTACATTATATACAGGCAGAAATCTGGGAAATATGTGTGGGAATGTATATTAAAAGTGTGGGAAAATGGTGGAAGGAAAATAAAGATGTGTCAGGATGAATTTAGTGATATGACCCACTAAGCTGAGAGTCTGGATTCAATGTTGTAGAATGAGGGGTTAGAAAGGGCTCTAGAAATTTATTTGAGAGGTTGGCTGAAATATAGACCAAAAGATGATCTACACTAAATGAAGCTGAAATGCCAGAATATCCTTTGTATAATGTAGAAGAAGGTATCCAAAGGCTTAGGGAGATTGGAATTATAGAGTGGATTTATGATGTAAGGCTCCAGAGGACACACCTTTCATCACAACTGTGAGGAATAAATTTGTGAGAAGAACCCCAGCGTCCCTGAAGAGCCCTGTGGTCACTTTTCTATGTAGGTTGGATATTATAGTGGGAATTGTTGCCCTTGAACTGGGGTCCCTAAATGCAATGGGGTGATCAGATTCCAGTGTGGCAAAATCCAAGTAGTGACACAATCACCAAAGACAAGATGGACATGGTTATCAGTAATCAGAACTGTCTGATTCACAGTGACCTGTGGCTTTGGCTAGTTGATTATGGGGTACCTAGAAGTGAACTATATAGGCAGTCTACTAAATTCTTACTTGATCTCAATAAGGAACAGAGCTCTAGGTCAAGCTAACAAAAGTCTAACTTGAATCCCTAAGACAGAGAATCATGACCCCTCAATCAATTCCCAGACATTAGATGGTTTACAGATACAGAATATTTTGAATGAAGGGAAGGCCAGGTCCCTTGGGGAAAGCCTTTACTGCTAAGTTTATACTCTCTTAATATTTCTTCCAGCCTTCTCCCAAGGGATCTATGACCTTTTACAATGGTGACTATGCATTGGGGTAAAAGAAATGTTCAGATATTTCAGAGATTACTGGAAACTGACTCTGAGCTGATACTAATTCCAGGAGACATAAAGCATCACTGTGGTCCACAGAGTCGGGGATATAGAGGAAAGATTATCAGTAGAGTTTTAGCTCAGGTCTGTCTTACACTGGATCCAGTGGAAACCTGAACTCATACTTTCCCAGTTCTAGAATGCAAAATTGACATGGACATAGTCAGCAACTGGAAGAATCCCCACATTGATTACCTGACCTGTGCAGTGTGGGATATTATGATAGGAAATGCCAAGAGGAAGCCACTAGAACTTCATAGCAAAATAGTAAACAAAAAGAAATACTGTATTCCTGGAGAAAGTGCAGAGATTGGCACCACCAAATACATGTCACTATCAAGGACTTGAAGGATACACATCCCCATTCAACTCTATTTGGCCCATTCAGAAAACAGCTGGTCCATGGAGGATGACAGCAGATTATCATAAACAAAACTAGGTGGTAACTTAAATTGCAGCTGCTCTTCTAGATCTGGTATCATTTCTTCATCAAATTAGTACATCCCCTGGTACCTGTTACACAGCTATTCTAGTAAATGCTTTTTGTCAATACACCAGAAAAAATTTGCTTTCAGTTGGCAAGGCCACCAAAACACTGCACTCTCCTACCTCAGGGGTATATTAGCTCTTCATCTCTATTCCATAATCTAGTCTACAGGGACCTTTACTGCCTTTTCACCCTATAAAACAACATACTCATTCATTCCTTATGCCAATTGGGCTTTGTGAGTAAGAAGTAGCAACCACTACATACTTATTGTTAAGATATTTGTGTATCAAATGGTGGAAGATAAATCCAACAATCAGGGGACTTCCACCAGTGAAATTCCTAGGCATCCAGTGATACCGGGCATGTCAAGATATCCCTTCTAAGGTGGAGGATAGGCTGATGCATCTGGCCACTCCTAAAACAAAAAAAATGTGGCACAATGCCTAGCTGTCCTGTTTGGCTTTTTGAAGACAACATAGTCCCTATTTGGGTGGGCTACTCCAGCCCATTTACCAAATGACCTGAAAAGCTAATAGTTTAGAGTAGGGAATGGAACAAGAGGAGGCTCCAAAACAGTTCCAGGCTGCTGTGCCACTTGGCCATATGATTCAATGGTGTTAGAAGATACAGTGGCAAATAGAGATGCTGCTGGAGCCTTTGGGAAGCCCTTGTAGCAGAATCACAGTGTAGACACTTATAATTTTGGAGCATATCTCTGCCATTCTCTGCAGGTCAATTTTCCCTTCAAGAAACAATTTTGGACCTGCTAATCAGCCTTATTAGAAGCTGAACACTTATCCATGGGCCATCAAGTTATCATGAGAACTAGGTGTTGTCTGACTCAGCAAGCCATAAAGTTGCACATGCACAGCAGGACAACATCATAAAATGAAAATGGTATAAAAGAAATAAGGCTTGAGCAGGCACTGAAGGCACAAAGAAGTTACCTGAGGAAGTGACTCAAATGCCCATGGCCCACACTTCTGTTAAATTACCTTATCTCTAAGAGGTACATATATACATGGTTGGTGGCAATGTGGAATGGTGCAGCTGATATGGAAAGCAATTTGGTGGTTCCTCAGGAACCTAAGTATAGAATTGCTGTATGAACCAGCAATCCCATTACTAGGTTTATACTCAGAAGAACTGAAAGCAGGGACATGAATGGACATTTGTAGATCAATGTTTATAACAGCATTATATACAATTGTCAAGAGGTGGAAACAGCCCAAATGTCCATCATTACACAGGTGGATAAACTAACTGTGCTATATACAGACAATGGAATATTACAGAGCTGTAAGATAGAATAAAGTCATAACCCATGCAACAATGTGGATGATCCTTGAGGACATTATATTGAGTGACATTAGCCAGAAACAAAAACACAAATACTGTATGGTCTCACTGATGTGAACTAACTATTATGAGCAAACATTGAGAGTTAAAGTTAAGAACATAGGTTATCAGGAGATAGAGAGTAGAGATTGGACATTTGATGCTGAAAGAGTACAGAATGCTAAACAGGATTGATTGTAGTGACTGAAATAGGTAGAACAATACTATCTGATGGTAGCATGTTATTGTAAGTATAATGAACAAATCAGAGTGTGAGTATGGTGGAGTATGGTAGAAAGAGGAATGATAGGGGTGTGTATGACACCAGAGGAAAGACAGAGGAGAAGAACTGGGACTGTATAACATAGCAAAAGTAGAGTGGACAATGATGGTGATTAAATGTAAAAATATAAGAAAGTTTTTATATGAAGGTGAACAAGTGAATGTCAACATTATAAGGTGTGGAACATGGGATGGTATATGGGAAAAACACAATCAATGCAAACTAGGGTCTGTAGTTAACAGTAACATTGTAACATGCTTCCATTAGTTGTAACAAAGGCAATATACCAAGCTAAATGCCAACAGAGGGGGATAAAAGGGAGGGGTATAGGATTCTTGTTTCTCCTTTTTATTTTTTATTTCTCTATTCATTTACTATTTTTTTACTGTTCTTTCCTTGCAGAGAAAGTGCAAATGTTCTCATCTAGATTGTGGGGTGAATACATAGGATAGATTGTATGATGTGTGGATAAAACTGTTTAAAAGATAAAAAGAAAGATACAGGTGCTGGAGAAGATGTGGAAAGAGATACACCTAGTCACTGTTGGTAGGGAAGTAGAACAGTGCATCCCCTCTGGAGGGCAGTGTGGTGGTTCCACAGAAGGCTAAATACATGGGTGTCATGTGATCCTGCAACCCCATAATTTGGTATATGCTTGGATGAACTGAAAGCAGAGACACGAGTAAGCATTTGCATAATGGTGTTTATGGTGGCAGTATTCAGGATTTGCAATAAATAGAGATAGCCTAAGAGTGCATCCACAGGTGAATGAAAGGGCAAACTGTGATGTATACATACAATGGAATATTGAATGGCTTCAAGAAGGAGTGAAGTTGTGAGGCATACAACTAGGTGAATGAACCTTCAGGACATTATGTTGAGTGAAATAAGCAAGAAATTAAAGGACAAATATTGTAAGGCTTCATTAATATAAACTAACTATAAAGAGCAAATGCTGAGAATTGACTTTGAGAGCATAGGTTATCAGGGGATATAACGTGGATAGAGATTGGGCAATAGATAATGCAGGAGTACAGAATGTTCAATAAGGCTTATTGTAAAGGTTCATACATGGTAAGCTCTTAGAGCAGTCACCTTTATTCCTCAGGTTTAACTCTTATGTAAGAGTTCTGTAAGAGTTGCTTATTTGGTGCAAAATTTATATTCTCTGTAGCACACTAATTTAACCTGTATGATCAGTTTATTTAAACAGCATAATTACATGGAACCCAGAATAGAAAATGAGTTCTTGTTATTCTGTACAGGTTAATGTAATACCTCAATACATCCAAGAGTATTTTGGGCATAAAATAAAAAACAGTATTTGCTAACTCCCCTTGAGGGACTGCAGAAAATGTGGAAATATTAAACTTACCCACCTGGGGAATTCCTGATAGTCTCACAAACACTAGGGACTCCCAATTTAATAAGTCAAGCCCTTGATCTTGGGCTTTGCCTTTACAAAACTTATTCCTGCAGAGGAGTAGCTAAGCCTGCTTACACATATGCCTAAGAGTCATCCCAAGAGAACCTATTTTGCTGCTCAGATGTGGCCTCTCTCTCTCAGCCAACCATGCAAATAAACTCACTGCCCTCCCCTCTATGTGAGTCATGACTATGAGTGGTATGTCTCCCTGGTATCATGGGACATGATTCTCAGGGATAAGCCTGGCCATGGAATCATGTGATTGAGAATTCTGTCTTGATCAAAAGTGAGAAAAGAAATTAAACAAACTAAATTTTCATTGGCTAAGAGATTTCAAATACAGTTTAAAGGTCATTCTGGAGGTTATTCTTCTGCATTATAGAAATATTCCTTTTTAATTTTTAGTATATTAGAATAACTAGAAGGAAATATCTCAATCTTTTGAGATGTAATCCAATAGACTTGATTTTTGTTGATGATTGTATAACTGTATAGCTTTTATTGTGTGACTGTGTGATTGTGAAAACCTTGTGAATGATATTCCCTTTACCCAGTGAATGCTCAGATGAGTGAAATGATAAAGGCAAATATATATATATAATAGGGGATAAGTGCTACAGATGTTTTTGGTGTTCTTTTTTATTTTTATTTATTTATTTTTATTTTGGAGTAATGAAAATGTTTCAAAATTGATTGTGGTGATGGATGCATAACTATATGATGATATATGGTAATACTGTGGGCCATTGTTGGTATACTTTGGATGGATTATATGGTGTGTGAGTATATCTCAATAAAATTGCATTTTAAAAAATTACCTTCAAATACCTGTAACTGTTGAACTGTAATCCAGTAGCCTTCATGGTTCTTGAAGATGATTGTACAACTATATAACATGTATGGTGTGACAGTATAATTGTGAAAACCTTGTGACTGACACTCCCTTTATCCAGTGTATGGACAGATGGGTAAGAAAATAAAGACAATAAATAAATAATAGCAGGATAGGGGGTGTGGGGTGTTTTGAGTGTTCTTTTTTATTTTTATTTTTTATTCATATTTTAATTTTTTGGAGTAATGAAAATGTTCAAAAATTGATTGTGGTGATGAATGAACAATTATATGATGATACTGTGAACCATTGGTTGTACACTTTGGATGACTATCTGGTATGTGAATATATCTCAATAAAATTGCATTTAAAAAAGCAGAAAAAAATGACCTTCTCTCTAACAGCCAATACTGCTGGCATCTTGTGGAGTTCATTACAATCAATTGACTGAAGAAGAGAGAACTCAGGCTTGGCTACAGGTGGTTCTCTGTGATACACAGGAACAAACCAGAAATGGACAGCTTTAGTGCTACTGCTCCTTTCTAGTATATCCCTGAATGATAGTGGTGAATGTAACTTCTCCTAGTGGACACAACTTTGAGCTGTGTAGATTACAAATGTGATGGTTAGGTTCATGTGTCAACTTGGCCAAGTGATAGTACCCAGCTGTCTGGTCAAGCAAACACTGGCCTAACAATTGCTGTGAGGATGTTTGTGGCTGGTTAATAAACCAACACTGGTTTATTAAATCATTAGTCAATTGACTGCAGCTGTTACTGATGACTCACCAAAGGGCATGTCTTTCACAATGAGAGAGTGCAATTGGCTGGATTTAATCCAATTAATCAGTTGAAGACTTATAAGCGAGACAGATAGAGGACCTTCACTTTTTCTTTGGCTGCCCAGCGAAGCTTTTCCTGAGGAGTTCATCGAAGTTTCTGTTTTTTTTTTCCCGAGGAGTTCATCAAACACATTCACTGAAGATCCCAGTTCATTTCCTGAATTCATCAAAGTTGCCGTTTGTTTCCTGAGGAGTTCTTCAGACATCTACCTTGGAGTTGACAATCTGCTGACTGCTCTACAGAATTTGGACTCATGCATACCCACAGTTGTGTGAGTTCACTTTTATAAATTTTATAGTCATACACACCTCTCATTGATTCTGTTTCTCTAGAGAACTCTAACTAATACAACTTGGTACCAGGAGTGGTTCTTGAGAAACAGAATCTTAAAACAGGCTTTTACAATTTGTTTTCCACTCTGATTAGATTCAAAGGGACTAATGACTCTATTTCCAATATTCAAGAGTGCACTGACAGTCCATGGCATTAGTTGGCAAAGGAGATATACAAAATAGCACCATTTGATTCTCCTAATCATACTCTAGTATGAAGCAAGGCTCTGGGTGACAGTGTTTTTGACACCTTCACAGAGTTTTGCAGAATTAATAGATATAATGATGTTGGCTGGCTGCTCTTAGATACTTTGGATAAAGTTGTAAGAGAAAGGGACGAGCTAAAGGCTTCAAATTCAAAACTTAAATGCCATGTGACAGGTGTAAAGGTTTCTGTGTGTGCCCTGAAAGAAAATCTTATTTCCTGTACCCACAGACTTGAAGTTTCTGAAAACCAGATGCAGACTTTCATTCTGTAAGTAACAGATTTACAGTGTAAACTAAAATCTCAACCTCTCAATGTGTCTGCTGTTAAAGTAAAGGCATTGATTGGAAAGAATGGGATCTGGAAATGGGATGGGGACATACAGATTGATAATAATGGCAGTGAGGATATTGGAAGCCTAGATTCTGCTGAGTCATTATTAGATTTACCTGTAGAGGGCTGTCCTGAGGAAACAGATTCCCTACCTCCAGTTTGCCCTAAGAAGCCTGTCATCCAACCTCCACCTAAAGAGATTAACCCTTCTGTGCTTGCTAATCCTGTAATCACGCCTCCTGAGGAAGCAGCCCTCATTCCTCTGTCCAAAGAGACTAATCCTGTTTTAAGAGATGAAAATGCAACAGAATGTCCTGAGGTAAATGGCTTGAGGGATAATTCAAACTCTTTTCATGACTCACCCCCACCACCAGTATTTGCTTCAAGACCTATAACTAGACTAAAGTCCCAACAAGCCCCAAAGGGTGAAGTACAAAGTGTGACCCATGAAGAAGTGCACTATACTCCAAAAGAACTGTATGAGTTTTCCAACTTATACAGACAGAAACCAGGGTAATATGTGTGGGAATGGATATTAAGGGTGTGGGATAATGGTGGAAGGAATGTAAGGCTGGATCAGGCTGAATTTACTGATATGGGCCCACTAAGCAGAGATTCTGCATTCAATGTTTTAGCTCAAGTGGTTAGAAAGGGTGTTAACAGTCTGAGTGGTTGGCTGAAACATGAACCAAAAGGTGGTCAGCATTACCAGAGGCTGAAATGCCAGAACTGCCCTGGTACAAAGTGGAGGAGGGGATTCAAAGGCTTAGAGAGATTGGAATGTTAGAGTGGCTTTATCATGGAAGACCTGCTCACACACACCTGGAATGTCCAGAGGACACACCTTTTACCAGAACTGTGAGGAATAAATTTCTAAGACTAGCTCCATCATCCCTGAAGAGCTCTGTAGTCACCCTTCTCTGCAGGTGAGATATTACTGTAGGAACTGCTGTCACTGAGCTGGAATCCTTAAATACAATGGGGATAATCAGGTCCTGAGTCAGCAGAAGCTAAATGGCTGCAGTTAATTGCCACAGACAGGGTGGGCATGGCTACCATAATGGAAAACAGGCTCAAAGCAACAATCAAAATAATATGACTCACAGAGATTTATGGCATTGGCTAGTGGATCATGGAGTACCAAGTAGTAAAATAGATGGTCAATTGACTAAATTCTTGTTTGAACTATATAGGCAGAAGAATTATAGGTCACGTGAACAAAAGTCTCCCTTGAATTACAAAAACAGAGAGTCACAGCCACTTATTCAATTCCCAGACATGAGACAGCTTACAGATCCAGTGCCCCTTGAATGAAGGGAAGTCTGGGTACCCTTGGGGAAGGACCCTGTTACACTGCCAAAAATTTATGCTGTTAACCTTCCTCCCAGTCTTCCCCAGGGGGACCTATGGCCTCTTACCAGGGTAACTGTGCACTGGGGAAAAGGAAATGATCAGATAATTTCATGGATTACTAGACACTGGTTCAGAAGACCCAAAACATCACTCTGGTCCACGAATCAGAGGTGGGGCTTATGGAGGTCAGGTGATTGATGGAGTTTTAGTTCAGGTCTGTCTCACAGTGGGTTCAGTGTGTTCCCATACCCATTCTGCAGTTATTTCCCCAGTGCTGGAATGCATAATTGGAACAGACATACTCAGCAACAGGCAGAATCCTCACATTGGTTCCCTGACTCATGCAGTGAGGGCTATTATGGTGGGAAAGGCAAGTGGAAGCCACTAGAACTGCCCCTGCCTAGCAAAATAGAGAACCAGAAGCAATACTGGATTCCTGGAGGGACTGCAGAGATTAATGCCACTCTTAAGGACTTGAAGGATGCAGGAGTGGTGATTCCTACCACATCCCCGTTCAACTCTCCTACTTGGCCTGTGCAGAAAACAGATGGGTCTTGGAGGATGACAGTGGATTATTGTAAGCTTAACCAGTTGGTGACTCCAATTGCAGCTGCTGTTCCAGATGTGGTATCATTACTTGAACAAATCAACACATCCCCTGATACCTGGTATGCAGCTATTGATCTGGCAAATGCTTTTTTCTCAATTGCTGTCAGTAAGGACCACCAGAAACAGTTTGCATTCAGCTGGCAAGGCCAGCAGTTTACATTCACTGTGCTGCCTCAGGTGTGTATCAAGTCTCCAGCTCTATGTCATAATATTGTCCACAGGGGTCTTGATCCTTTCTCCCTCCCACACACATCACACTGGTCCATTATATTGATGATATCGTGTTGATTGGACCTAGTGAGCAAGAAGTAGCAACTACTCTAGATTTGTTGGTAAGGTATTTGCATGGCAGAGGATGGGAGATAAATCCCACAAAAATACATGGGCCTTCCACCTCAGTAAAATTTCTAGCTGTCCAGTGGTGTGGGGCCTGCTGAGATATTCCTTCTAAGGTGAAGGATAAGCTGTTGCATCTGGCCCCTCCTACAACCAAAAAAGAGGCACAATGCTCAATTGGCCTCTTTGGATTTTGGAGGCAACATATTCCTCATTTAGGTGTGCTACTCCAGCCTATTTACCAGGTGACCAGAAAAGCTTCTAGTTTTGAGTGGGAACTAGAACAAGATGAGGCTCTGCAACAGGTCCAGGCTGCTGTGCAAGCTGCTCTGCCACTTGGACCATGTGATCCAGCTGACCCAATGGAGCTGGAAGTGTCAGTCCCAAATAGAGATGCTGTTTGGAGCCTTTGGCAGGCTCCTATATGGGAATCCTAGGATTTTGGAGTAAAGCTTTACCATCCACTACAGATAACTACTCACCATTTCAGAAACAATTGTTGGCCTGGTACTGGGCCTTAGTAGAGACAGAACACTTACCCATGGGCCACCAAGTTACTACGAGACCTCCATTACCTTTCATGAGCTGGGTATTGACTGACCCACCAAGCCAAAAAATTTTGTGTGCACAGCAGCACTCCATCATAAAATGGAAATGGTATATATGAGACAGAGCTCAAGTAGTTCCTGAAGGTAAAAGTTACATGAGGAAGTGGCCCAAATGCCCATGGCCCCCACTCCTTCCACCTTTCCTTCTTTTTTCCAGCCCACAGCTATGGCATCTTGGGGAGTTCCTTACATTCAATTGACTGAGGAAGAGAACACTAGGGCCTGGTTTACAGATGGTTCTGCATGATATGCAGGCACCACCCAAAAGTGGACAGCTGCAGTGCTGCAGCCCCTTTCTGGGATGTCCCTGAAAAACAGTGGTGAGGGGAAATCCTCCCAGTGGGCAGAACTTCAAGCAGTGCACCTGGTTGTTCACTTCGATTGGAAGGAGACCTGGGCTGTTGTTAATGGTTTGGCTGGATGGTCAGGGACTTCGAAGGAACAAGATTGGAAGATTGGTGACCAAGAAGTCTGGGGAAGGTGTATGTGCCAGTTTGAATATATTGTGTCCCCCAAATGCCATTATCTTTGATGTAATCTTGTGTGGGCAGACCTCATCAGTTTTGATTAGATTTCTTTGAGTGTTTCTTTGGAGATGCACCACATCCAGCTGTGGGTGATGAATCTGATTGGATATTTCCATGGAGGCATGGCCCCACTCATTTAGGGTGGGCCTTGATCAGTGGAGTCATATAAATAAGCTGATGAGCAGAAGGAACTCAGTGCAGCTGTGAGTTACATTTTGAAGAGGAGCTACAGCCAAGAGGGACACTATGAAGAAAGCACAGGAGCTGCAGGTGAGAGACAGTTTGAAGATGGCTGTTGAAAGCAGACACTTGCTCCAGAGAAACTAAGAGAGAACAAATACCCCAAGAGCAACTAAGAGTGACATTTTTGAGGAAATGCAGCTAAGAAAGGAATATTCTGGGAGAAAGTCATTTTGAAACCAGAACTTTGGGGCAGATGCCAGCCATGTGCCTTCCCAGCTAACAGAGGTTTTCCAGACACCATTGGCAATCCCTCAGTGAAGGTACCTGATTGCTGATGTGCTACTTTGGGCACTTTATGGCCTTAAGACTGTAACTGTGTAACCACATAAACCCCCTTTCATGAAAGCCAATCTATTTCTGGTATTTTGCATTGAAGTAGCATTAGCAAACTAGAACAGGGTATGTGGATAGACCTTTCTGAGTGGACGAACAACATGAAGATATTTGTGTCCCATGTGAATGCTCACCAGAGAGTGACTTCAGCAGAGGAAGATTTTATTAGCCAAGTGGATAAAATGACCAGTTTGGTGGATACCAATCAGCCTCTTTCCCCAGCAACTCCTGTCATTTCCCAATGGGCTCATGAACAAAGTAGTCATGGCAGTAGGGATGGAGTTTATGCATGGGCTCAGCAACATGGACTTCCACTCACCAAGGCTGACCTGTCCACAGCCACTGCTGAGTGTCCCATCTGCCAGCAGCAGAGACCCACACTCAGTCCCCAATATGGCACCATTCCCAAGGTGATCAGCCTGCTACCTGGTGGCAGGTTGATTACATTGGACCACTTCCATTATGGAAGGGGCAGTGATTTGGTCTTACTGGAATAGACACATACTCTGGATATAGGTTTGCCTTCCCTGCATGACATGCTTCTTCCAAAACTACCATCTGTGGGCTTACAGAATGCCTTATCCACCATCATGGTATTCCACACAGCATTGCTTCAGACCAAGGAACCCACTTCACAGCAAATGAAGTGAGGGAATGGCCACACGCTCATGGAATTCTGTGGTCTTACCATGTTCCCCATCATCTAGAGGCAGATGGGTTGATAGAATGGTGGAAAGGCCTGTTGAAGACTCAATTACAGCACCAATGAGGTGGCAATTCCTTGCAAGGTTGGGGCAGTGTTCTCCAGGAGGCTGTGTATGTTCTGACTCAGCATCCACTCTATGGTGCAGTTTCTCCCATAGCCAGGATTCATGAGTCCAGGAATCACGGGGTGGAAACAGGAGTGGCACCACTCACTATCACTCCTAGAGATCCACTAGGTAAATGTTTGCTTCCTGTCCCTGCAGGCTTAAGCTCTGCTGGTCTATAGGTCTTGATTCCAAAAGGAAGAGTGCTTCCACCAGGAAACACAACAATAATCCCATTGAACTGGAGATTAAGACTGCCACCTGGGCACTTTGGTCTTCTTATGCCTCTGAATCAACAGACAAGGAAGGCAGTTACTCTACTGGTTGGGGTGATTGATCCTATCAAGGGAAATAGCACTGTAACTACCAAATGGAAGTAAAAAAGAGTTTTCCTGGAATGTAGGAGATTCCCTAGGGCATCTCTTAGTACTACCATGCCCTGTGATTAAAGTCAATGGAAAACTGCCACAACCCAATCCAGGCAGGACTACCAATGGCAAAGAAACTTCAGGAATTAAGGTTTGGGTCACCCCACCAGGCAAAGAACCACAACAAGCTGAAGTGCTTGCTGAGGGTGAAGGGAACATGGAATGGATAGTGGGCAAAGGTAGTGATAAATATGAGCTATGGCCATGTGACCAGTTACAGAAATGAGGACTATGGTGGCATGAATATTTCCTCCTTGTTTTATTATGATTATGTTTGTATTTGTCTGTAAAGCAAATATCTTTGCTTTCTTCTCTGTCTTATCCCCTTATCATATGGCATAACCCATACTGTTCATTTTGCTGTATTTAAGCTAAGGGAAATCAATTTTAAATCTAATGTCACCCAAGGACTTGCACCATATTCTGGAGAGATTTAGTGTGTTTCTGATTGTATGCTGCACAGTGGTGTATTGTTAGGCAAAATATATGTCTGCTATTGTTATCTACTTAAAGATAAAGTATGGTTTTATGTGATGTATATAACTGCGAAGTTGACAAGGGGTGGACTGTGATGCTTAGGTTCATGTGTCAACTTGGCCAGAGGATAGTACCTGTCTGTCTGGTCAAGAAAACACTGGTCTGACAATTGCTGTGAGGATGTTTGTGGCTGGTTAATAAACCAACACTGGTTTATTAAATCATTAGTCAATTGACTGCAGCTGTTACTGACGACTCACCAAAGGGCATGTCTTCCACAATGAAGAGAGTGCAATTGGCTGGATTTAATCCAATTAATCAGTTGAAGACTTATAAGCAAGACAGATAGAGGACCTTCACTTCTTCAGCTGCCCAGCAAAGCATTTTCTGAGGAGTTCATCAAAGTTGCTGGTTCATTTCCTGAGGATTTCATTGGACGTCTTCCTTGGAGTT
Organism: Choloepus didactylus; assembly: GCF_015220235.1. NCBI lineage: Eukaryota > Metazoa > Chordata > Mammalia > Pilosa > Megalonychidae > Choloepus > Choloepus didactylus. The sequence continues at coordinate 82,366 of NW_023637604.1, read as the reverse complement.
GACAGTTTGCTGATTGCTCTACAGAATTTGGACTTATGCATACCCACAGTTGTGTGAGTCACTTTTATAAATTTTATAGTCATAGACACCTCCCATTGAATCTGTTTCCCTAGAGAACCCTAACTAATACAACAAGGGTTGACAGTGTGATTGTGAAAACCTTGTGGATTGCACTCCACTTATCCAGTGTACGGATGGATGAGTAGATAAATGGGGACAAAAACTAAATGAAAAATGAAGTGGGATGGGGAGATGATTTCAGGTGTTCTTTTTTATTTTTATTTTTTATTCTTATTCTGACTCTTTCTGGTATAACAAAACTGTTCAAAAATAGATTGAGGTGGTGAATGCACAACTATTTGATGGTACTGTGAACAGTTGATTGCACATCATGGATGATTGTATGGTATGTGAATATATCTCAATAAAACTGAATTTAAAAAAAAAGTAAGGAGCAAAATAGCACTCAAGACAAAATTCAACTTTAACACGTTTTTACTAAAGGAGCACTTAAATTGAAAAGAACAAGTTTACAATGTAAAAATTAATTGATAAATTACCAAGCTTGGGAGCCCCCACTCTTCTAGATGCAGATGGACATGAGATCAGAGAGCTACCCCTTGTTTGAGTTACAGAAAATTTACAGCATTTTGATTTAGAGTACATTTAATTAATTTATATTCTATTTTTACATTAAATAATGCATCGTGAACATCAGTGACTTTCAAAGCAAAGTATCTTGATCCATGAGTGATTAAAGATCAAAGGAGGGTATTCATGTTATCAGAGACTTAGCCTTGATGCCTGTAAAACTCTACTGATATTTTTCTAATTAAGCTATGATTTCTGTGAGAGTAATATAACATACTTTTACTTGTATAAATTCTGAACATTAGGAAAGAGTTTACTATTACTTGTCTCTAATTTAATATAGTTTTCTTATTTTATTCTGTGAGTAGTTTAGCCATTACATCATATTGATAAACATGTTTGATTAGGACTGTATTCAACCCTGCTTCATTATTTATGACTTATCTATGATAAAAGTAACAGCTGCAGCCCCATCCTTTTTTTCACAGAGGACCAGGTCATTGTATGTTTTCTATATCTAAGAAAGTTGAGAGGATCTTTCTGCTTTCTTGGAAATATCCACAGCTTTTTTTAATGGTTTAGCTTTTCCTTCACTATGATCTAGTATGGGACTTGAAGGATATGAATCATCTGTCCCAGTTATTATAGTAAGGCCTTTCCACTTTTTATCATTTGGAAATTGTACTTGATGCATTAAGTAAAATTCTGCTAAATATGCTTTTCTATGACAAGGAATAACTGGTTCTTTACTATCAGAATGGAAACATCAGGTGGCATATGAGAGCAGCATAGAGAGAAGGAATCAGGATTCTTATTATCAAATTCCCATTAGAGATATTATCCTGTGATAGTGGTCAGCCAGCTACACGGCTGCATAGTGATTACACTGGATAGCTTTCACCGTGGAAGGGATAGTGGTTTTTTGGACTAGAATAGACACTTACTCTGCATATAGATTTGTCTTCCATGCACACAATGCTTCTTCCAAGATGGCTGTCAGTGTACATACAGAATGCCTTATTCACAATCATGGAATTCCACATATTTCTTCTGACCAAGAAATTCACTGCACAACAAATGAAGTGTGGAAATGTGCCAATGCTTGTGGAATTCCCTTGTCTTACAGTGTTTCCATCATACTGAAGCAGATGAATTTATAGAATGTTTTAATGGCTTTTAAAAAACAGTTAAAGAAGTTGTAGCTTCACAGAAAATTCATACATAAAAAATAGAGTTCCCATTTACCACCTTATTATTAATACTTTGCATTAGTGTGGTGAATTTGTTAAAATTCATGAGAGAACATTTTAATAATTGTACTATTAAATATAGTCCATCATTTACAATAGGGTCACTGTGTTTTGCAGTCTTTTTAAAAAATTTTTACTGTAGCAATATATACATATATACAAGATAAAATTTACCCATTTAACCACATTCAAATATATAATTCAATGTTGTTATCTATATTCATGCTCTTTTGAAGACCCAGTTACTGCACCAAGTGGGCAGCAGTACCTGGCAGGACTAAGGTAATGCTCTTCAGGAGACTGTATATGCTTTAATTTATGGTTTTGTTTCTCCCTCAGACAGAATTCACATGCCCAGTAACCAAGGAATAGAAATGGAAGTGGCACAATTCATTATCTTAGAGATCCAACAGCAATAATTTCACCTTCTGTCCCATGACTTTATGGTCTGCTGTTATAAAAGTCTTATTCCAAAGGGTGGTGTGCTTTTACCAAGAGACAATTATTCCATTAACCTGGAAGTTAAGACTGCCACCTGGTCACTCTGCATTCTTCATGCCTCTGAATCAATAGGAAAATAAGAGAATTACTGTACTGGCTGGGGTGATTGATCCTAATTCTCAATGGGAAGTAGGATTTCTACTACACAATGGAGACAGAAGTTTGCCTGGAATACAGGAGAACCTTTAGGGTGTCTGTTAGTATTACCATGACCTGTCATTAAAATCAATTGAAAACTGCAAAAACCCTATCCAGGAGAGGCTGCTAATGGCCCAGACTCCTCAGTAATGAAGATTTGGCTCACCCCACAATGTAAAGAACCATGAGTTGCTTGCTGAGGGTAAAAGGAAAATGAAATGGGATGTAGAATAAGGTAGTTATAAATACAAGCTCTGACCATATGGTCAGTTTCAGAATCAAGATCTGTAATGGTTGTGGGTATTTCTTCCTTGTTTTGTTGTGTATATGTTTGTGTACATACATAATACAAATGTCCTTTTTTCTTCCCTCTCATCCTCTAATCATATAACACAAGTTGTATACATTTTATATCATACTAGTTAAGTCACATGATATCAAGTTTAAGAGTGAAAATGATGCAAGAACTTACATCCTCTTCTGGGGAAAGGGTTATTGCATTTCTCATTGTAAATGGGACAGTTGGATTATGTTAGGCAAATGTATGACTCTTTTGTTCAGAGATTAAGTATGGTCTAAGGAGATGTGTGTGGGTGCCAAGTTGACTGTGTGTGAACTGTGATAGTTAATATCGTGTATTCACTTGGCTAGGTTATACTGTTCAGTTTGGTCAAGCACGCACTGGATTGATTGCTAATATGATGCTTTTTGTAGATGGAGTTGCATCTATGATCAGTTGATTCCATCTATAGCTGATTGCATTTACATTCAACAAAGGAGATTGCTCCCACCAGCATGAGGTATTTCCTCATTCAATCAGTTGGAGGATTTAAAAGCCAGAACTGAGGATTTCAGGAATAAGAAATAAGAAATTCCACATCAACTTCAGTTGTTAAGCTTCCCCTATGGAACTAAAACTCAACTTTATCAGAGTTTCCAGGTTGTGGCTGCCCCACAGAGTTCAGACTTGCCAATTTCACATTCACCTTTAATGGAGTTTCCAAGTTGTGGGCTGCCATATGGATTTTGGACATGTCAGCTTCCATCACTTGTGAATCAGTTTGTTATAGTAGTATATATATATGAATGTGTATACATGACATAAAGATATATCTTGTCATTTTGTATTTATGTAGAACCCTGACCTAGAATGGATATCCTTATTTTGATCTCCAACTTAGGAAAAAAGTTTTCATTATTTTACCCTTGAAAATGATTGTCAGCTGTAAGTTTTTCATAAATTTCCTTTATTATGCTGAAGAGTTGCCTTCCTGTTCCTAATTTTATGAGTATTTTATCATGAAACAGTGTTGTATTTTCAAATTCTTTATATGCATGGATTGAGGTGAACATGAGGATTTTATTTATCTATTTATAATCTATTTATTAATCTATTTATTAATATGATGTATTATAGTGATTAATATTATTACATTGACTTACAGTTACATTCCTGGGACAAAGCCAAATAGCTATTGGCATATAATTCTTTTTTTATACAGTATACTTTTTAAAATTCACATACCATACACTCATCCACAGTGTACAATCAGTTGCTCATAATATATCATATAGTTGTGCTTCATCATTGCAATCACTTTTGAACACTTTCATTACTCAAAAAAAAATAGTAAAAAAGAACACAAAAAGCATCCCATCCCCCATCCCACCCTATTTTTCAGTTAATTATTGTCCCCACTTTTGTACTCATCTGTCCATACACTGGGTAAAGGGAGTGTGAGTCACAAGGTTTTCACAATCACGCAGTCACGCCATGTAAGATACATAGTTACACAACTGTCTTCAAGAATCAAGGCTACTGGGTTGCAGTTCAACAGTTTTGGGTATTTCCTTCTAGGAGTTCCAAAACAATAAAAACTAAAAAGGGTTTTCTATATAGCACATAAGAATACCCTCTAGGATGATCTTTTGACTCCATTTGAACTCTCTCAGCCACTGAAACTTTTGTTTCATTCCACTTCCCCCTATTGGTCAAAAAGACTTCCTGAATCCCACAATGCTGGGTCCAGGCTCATCACTGGGAGACATTTCCTGCATTTCCAAGAGATTTACATTCCTGGGAGTCACATCCTACTGGGGGGGGGGGTCAGTGAGTTTACCAGCCAAGTGGGCTTAGAGAGAGAGACCACTTCTGAGCAACAAAAGAGGTTCTCTTGGGGAGACTCAGGCAAAATTATAAGTAGGCTTAGCCTCTCCTTTGTAGTAAAAAGCTTCATAAGGGCAAGCTAAATTTTTAGCCCTCAATGCTTGTGAGAATATCAGTAATTCCCCAGGTGGGGGAGTTTAATATTTCCACATTATCCCCCAGTTCCTCAGGGGAGCCCTGCAAATATATTTTTATTCCTTGCCCAAATTACTTTGGGATGTATCAGTGTTTCACACTAGCTTGTACAAACCTACCAGATCTCACTTCTTATTCTAAGTTCCATATAAAATACTCTTAAAGCATCTATAGGCCTTATTCAAATTTCATCATCCCACTAGTATTGTTTTTCTGGTTCAGGATCCAGTCCAGGACCACAAGTTGCATTTAACTGTCATGCCTTCTCTGTCTCTTTGAACCTGAAACAGTCCTTCCATCCTTTTATCTTCCATGATCTTGAGACTTTTGACTTGTACTGGTCAGTTATTTGTAGAAGGTAACTTGCTTTGGGTTTGTATGATGGTTCCTCATGACAAAATTCAGGTTATTTATTTTGAGTAAGATGCCATGAATGTAATGTTGTACCTTTTATTTTTATTTTTTTTTTTGTTTTTTTGCAGATGATATGATTTTTAACTTTATCAAAATATTAAAAAATAAAAACAATAATAAGAAACTACATTTCAAACAAAACCAAAACAGAGAACCAAGAAAAAAATAACCTGCAATAACTATATTGATTCCAACATGTTCCTATCCTAAACCAAGAAAATTAAACCATAACTGAACAAAGAAATAAGAAAAGCAAATAACCTAAAATAACTATATTACTTCTAACATGTTCCTACCCTACCCCAAGAAAATAAAGACTATAAGCAAACAAAGGAATAAGAGAAACAAATGACCTAAAATAATTACATTGCTTCCAACATGTTCCTACCATACCCCCAAAAACTTAACAAACTATTGCCTTTCCTGAGCATTCCCATAACAGTAAGATTACCCTCAATAACTTATCTGTTCTTATTAAGTTATTGTCCCCCCTTCACTATTTGCTATCATTAGGTTCTCTGCATTCAACAATATGAAACATTTATTTTACATTTTTCACAGAGTTCACATTAGTGATAACATACAATATCTCTCTTTTTGTGCCTGGCTTATTTCACCCAGCATGTGTCCTCAAGGTTCATCCATGTTGCCATATGTTTCACAACTTCATTCCTTCTTACTGCCATGTAGTATCCCATTGTGTGTATATGCATTCTGTTTATCCACTTATCTGTTGAAGGACTTTTTGGATTGTTTCCATCTCTTGGCAATTATGAAAAATGCTGCTGTGAACATTGGTGTGCAAATATCTGTTTGTGTCACTGCTTTCAGGTCTTCTGGGTATATAGTGAGAAGTGAAATTGCTGGATTATATGGCAACTCAATGTCTAGTTTAATGAGGAACCTTCAAACTCTCTTCCACAGAAGCTGAAAGAGTAAACATTCCCACCAGCAATGAATAAGAGTTCCAATTTCTCCACATCCTCTACAGCACTTGTAGTTTCCTGTTTGTTTAATGGCAGCCATTCTAATTGGTGTGAGATGATATCTCATTGTGGTCTTAATTTGCATCTCCCTAATAGCTAGTGAAGATGAGCATTTTTTCTTTTTTTGTTTTGGTCATTTGTATTTCTTCAGAAAAATGTCTTTTCATATGTTTGTCTATTCTATAATTGGGGTGTTTGTAATATGCAATTGGATTCAGTTTGCTAGTATTTTCTTGAGGCATTTTGAATATGTATTCATAAGGGATCTTGGTCTTTATTTTTCTTTTCTTGTGTCATCTTTCTCTGACTTTGGTATCAATGAATAGTGCCTGGCCTCAAGGATTAAGTTATGAACTATTTCCTCCCCTCCATTTTTTTGGAAGATGTTGGGAAGCATTGGAATTAAATCTTTAAATGTTTTGTAGAGTTCACCAGTGAAGCTGTCTGACCTTGGACTTTTCACTGCTGGGAAGTTTCATCTATTGGTTTGTTAATTGGTTTGTTATTAGAGAAATTATAGGCTTACAGAAAAATCACATAGAAAATACAGAGTTCCTGTATATCTTCCCTCACACACTAAGTTTTCTCTACTATTAACACTTTGCATTATTGTGTTAATGGCCTCAAATAATGAAACCATATTATTATAGTTATAATATGAACTATAGTCCAGATTTATGTTAGTGTTCACTGTGTTGTACAATCCTATGTTTTTTGTTTTACATTTTTATTCTCATAACATGTATAAAACCCTAAAATTTCCACCTTTAACCCCATTCAAATAAATAATTCAGTGGTGCTAATTACTTTCATAATGTGCTACCATCACCTACATCTGTTATCAATTTTTTCATCCATTCCAAACAGAAATTCTGTACCAATTAAACATTAGCTCCCCATTCCCTACCCCAAACTAGCACCTCATAACCTGTATGCTATCTGCTTCTAAAATTTTTGCTTGCTTTAATTGTCTCATATCAGTGAAGATCATACAATATTTGCCCTTCTGAATCTGGTATACTTCACTCAACATTATGTCCCTGAGTCTTATCCATGTTGTTCCATATATCAGAACTTCATTCCTTTTTCCACTTTTTTTCTTTATTACAGAAGTTGTGGGTTTGCAGAACAATCACACACAAAATACAGGATTGTCATACACCAGAACACCAACACCTAGTGTGGAACATTTCCTAGAATTGATGATAGCACATTTTAGAATTGTACTATAACTAATGTCCATGGTTTAACTTAGAGTTCATTGCTTATGTAGTTTAATCCTACGTTTGCTTGTTTTTAAAATTATGCTGTTACCATGTGCAACTTCCCCTTTTAATCATATTCAGATATATATTCCAGTGCTGTGAATTGTGTTTGTAATGTTGTGCTACCATTACCACTGGCCATTACCAAAACATTATCATCCTTCCAAACAGGAACCCTGTATATTTTAAGCTTATCTTTCCATTCTCTATCCCCACCCCATATCCCTAGTTAACTTATATTCTAGATTCTAATTCTAAGATTTTGTGTATTCTGATTATTTCCAATCAGTGAGATCATGCAATTTCTGTCCTTCTGTGTCTGGATTATTTCACTCAACAAGATGTCTTCAAAGTTCACCAATGTGGTTGCATGTATTAGTACTTCATTCCTTTTTTTTTTTTTTTAATCTTCATTTTATTGAGATATATTCACATACCATGCAGTCATACAAAACAAATCGTCCTTTCAATTGTTTACAGTACCATTACATAGTGGTACATTCATCACCCAAATCAATCCCTGACACCTTCATTAGCACACACACAAAAATAACAAGAATAATAATTAGAGTGAAAAAGAGCAATTGAAGTAAAAAAGAACACTGGGTACCTTTGTCTGTTTGTTTCCTTCCCCTATTTTTCTACTCATCCATCCATAAACTAGACAAAGTGGAGTGTGGTCCTTATGGCTTTCCCAATGCCCTTGTCACCCCTCATAGCTACATTTTTATACAACTGTCTTCGAGATTCATGGGTTCTGGGTTGTAGTTTGATAGTTTCAGGTATCCACCACCAGCTACCCCAATTCTTTAGAACCTAAAAAGGGTTGTCTAAAGTGTGCATAAGAGTGCCCACCAGAGTGACCTCTCGGCTCCTTTTGGAATCTCTCTGCCACAGAAGCTTATTTCATTTCCTTTCACATCCCCCTTTTGGTCAAGAAGATGTTCTCCGTCCCACAATGCCAGGTCTACATTCCTCCCCGGGAGTCATAATCAACATTGCCAGGGAGATTCACTCCCCTGGGTGTCTGATCCCATGTAGGGGGGAGGGCAGTGATTTCACCTTTCAAGTTGGCTTAGCTAGAGAGACAGGGCCACATCTGAGCAACAAAGAGGCATTCGGAAGGAGGCTCTTAGGCACAACCATAGGGAAGCCTAACCTCTCCTTTGTAGCAACTGTCTTCCCAAGGGCAAAACCTGTGGTAGAGGGCTCAACCCATCAAACCAACAGTCCCCTATGTCTGTGGTCATGTTAGCAACCATGGAGGTGGGGTAGTCGACTACCCCTGCATTCTCCACAGGCTCCTCAAGGGACACTACATATTTTTTTTCCTAGTTTTTCTTTTTTTTTTTTTAACTTTCCCTTCTTTTTTAAATCAACTGTATGAAAAAAAAGTTAAAAAGAAAACAAACATACAATAAAAGAACATTTCAAAGAGACCATAACAAGGGAGTAAGAAAAAGACAACTAACCTAAGATAACTGCTTAACTTCCAACATGTTCCTACTTTACCCCAAGAAAGTTACCTAATATAGCAACATTTCTGTGAACTTGCTCCTAATATATTCATCAGAAATTAACAGACCATAGTCATTCCTGGGCATACCCAGAATGTTAAATAGCTTATCTGTTCTTCTTGGATTATTGTTCCCCCTTCCTTAATTGCTCTCTATTGCTAGTTCCCCTACATTCTACATTATAAACCATTTGTTTTACATTTTTCAAAGTTCACATTAGTGGTAGCATATAATATTTCTCTTTTTGTGCCTGGCTTATTTCGCTCAGCATTATGTCTTCAAGGTTCATCCATGTTGTCATATGTTTCACGAGATCGTTCCTTCTTACTGCCGAGTAGTATTCAATCGTGTGTATACACCACATTTTATTTATCCACTCATCTGTTGAAGGACATTTGGGTTGTTTCCATCTCTTGGCAATTGTGAATAATGCTGCTATGAACATTGGCGTGCACATATCTGTTCGTGTCACTGCTTTCTGATCTTCCGGGTATATACCGAGAAGTGCAATCGCTGGATCAAATGGTAACTCTATATCTAGTTTTCTAAGGAACTGCCAACTGACTTCCAGAGTGGCTGAACCATTATACAGGCCCACCAACAATGAATAAGAGTTCCAATTTCTCCACATCCCCTCCAGCATTTGTAGTTTCCTGTTTGTTTAATGGCAGCCATTCTAACCGGTGTTAGATGGTATCTCATTGTGGTCTTAATTTGCATCTCTCTAATAGCTAGTGAAGCTGAACATTTTTGGATTGTGTTTCTTGGTCATTTGTATTTCCTCTTCAGAGAACTGCCTTTTCATATCTTTTGCCCATTTTATAATTGGGCCGACTGTACTATTGTCATTGAGTTGTAGGATTTCTTTATATATGCAAGATATCAGTCTTTTGTCAGATACATGGTTTCCAAAATTTTTTTCCCATTGAGTTGGCTGCCTCTTTACCTTTTTGAGAAATTCCTTTGAGGTGCAGAAACTTCTAAGCCTGAGGAGTTCCCATTTATCTATTTTCTCTTTTGTTGCTTGTGCTTTGGGTGTAAAGTCTAGGAAGTGGCCGCCTAATACAAGGTCTTGAAAATGTTTTCCTACATTATCTTCTAGGAGTTTTATGGTACTTTCTTTTATATTGAGATCTTTGGTCCATTTTGAGTTAATTTTTGTGTAGGGGGTGAGGTAGGGGTCCTCTTTCATTCTTTTGGATATGGATATCCAACTCTCCCAGCCCCATTTGTTGAAAAGACCATTATGACTCAGTTCAGTGACTTTGGGGGCCTTATCAAAGATCAGTCGGCCATAGATCTGAGGGTCTATCTCTGAATTCTCAATTCGATTCCATTGATCTATATGTCTATCTTTGTGCCAGTACCATGCTGTTTTGGCAACTGTGGCTTTATAATAAGCTTCAAAGTCAGGGAGTGTAAGTCCTCCCACTTCGTTTTTCTTTTTTAGAGTGTCTTTAGCAATTCGAGGCATTTCCCTTTCCAAACACATTTGAAAACTAGCTTTTCCAAGTCTGCAAAGTAGGTTGCTGGAATTTTGATTGGGATTGCATTGAATCTGTAGATGAGTTTGGGTAGAATTGACATCTTAATGACATTTAGTCTTCCAATCCATGAACATGGAATATTTTTCCATCTTTTAAGGTCCCCTTCTATTTCTTTTAGTAGAGTTATGTAGTTTTCTTTGTATAGGTCTTTTACATCTTTGGTTAAGTTTATTCCAAGGTACTTGATTTTTTTAGTTGCTATTAAAAATGGTATCTTTTTCTTGAGTGTCTCTTCAGTTTGTTAATTTGTAGCATATAGAAACATTACTGACTTATGTGCATTAATCTTGTATCCCGCTACTTTGCTAAATTTGTTTATTAGCTCTAGTAGCTGTATCGTCGATTTCTCAGGGTTTTCTAGATATAAGATCATATCATCTGCAAACAATGACAGTTTTACTTCTTCTTTTCCAATTTGGATGCCTTTTATTTCTTTGTCTTGCCGGATTGCCCTGGCTAGCACTTCCAGCACAATGTTGAATAACAGTGGTGACAGCGGGCATACTTGTCTTGTTCCTGATCTTAGAGGGAAGGCTTTCAGTCTCTCACCATTGAGTACCATGCTGGCTGTGGGTTTTTCATATATGCTCTTTATCATGTTGAGGAAGTTTCCTTCAATTCCTACCTTTTGAAGTGTTTTTATCAAAAACGGATGTTGGATTTTGTCAAATGCTTTTTCAGCATCTATTGAGATGATCAATTGATTTTTCCCTTTCGAGTTTTTAATTTGTTGTAATACATTGATTGATTTTCTTATGTTGAACCATCCTTGCATGCCTGGAATGAACCCCACTTGGTCATGGTGTATGATTTTTTTAATGTGTCTTTGGATTCGATTTGCAAGTATTTTGTTGAGGATTTTTGCATCTATATTCATTAGGGAGATTGGCCGGTAGTTTTCCTTTTTTGTAGCATCTTTGCCTGGTTTTGGTATTAGATTGATGTTAGCTTCATAAAATGAGTTAGGTAGTGTTCCATTTTCTTCAATGTTTTGAAAGAGTTTGAGTAAGATTGGTGTCAGTTCTTTCTGGAAAGTTTGGTAGAATTCCCCTGTGAAGCCATCTGGCCCTGGGCATTTATTTCTAGGAAGATTTTTGATGACTGATTGGATCTCTTTGATTGTGATGGGTTGGTTGAGGTCATCTATTTCTTCTCTGGTCAGTCTAGGTTGTTCATATGTTTCCAGGAAATTGTCCATTTCCTCTACATTATCCAGTTTGTTGCCATACAGTTGTTCATAGTATCCTCTTATAATTTTTTTTTAATTTCTTCAGGATCTGCAGTTATGTCACCTTTTTCATTCATTATTTTGTTTATATGGGTCTTATCTCTTTTTGATTTTGTCAGTCTAGCTAGGGGCTTGTCAATCTTGTTGATCTTCTAAAAGAACCAACTTTTGGTGATATTTATCCTCTCTATTGTTTTTTTTGTTCTCTATGTCATTTATTTCTGTTTTAATCCTTGTTATTTCTCTTCTTGTACTTGGTTTAGGATTGGTTTGCTGTTCATTTTCTAGCTTCTTCAGTTGATCCATTAGTTCTTTGATTTTGGCTCTTTCTTCCTTTTTAATATATGCGTTTAGTGCTATAAATTTCCCCCTTAGCACTGCTTTTGCCGCATCCCATAGGTTTTGGTATGTTGTGTGCTCATTTTCATTCGTCTCTATATATTTAGCAATTTCTCTTGCTATTTCTTCTTTAACCCACTGATTGTTTAGGAGTGTGTTGTTTAACCTCCAGGTATTTGTGAATTTTCTAAGTCTCTGTTGGTTATTGACTTCTAATTGTATTCCATTGTGGTCAGAGAATGTGCTTTGAATAATTTCAATCTTTTTAAATTTATTGAGGCTTGTTTTATGACCCAGCATATGATCTATTCTGGAGAAAGTTCCATGAGCACTAGAAAAGTATGTGTATCCTGGTGATTTGGGATGTAATGTCTTGTATATGTCTGTTAAATCTAATTCATTTATCAGATTGTTTAGGTTTTCAATTTCCTTATTGGTCTTCTGTCTGGTTGATCTATCTATAGGAGAGAGTGATGTATTGAAGTCTCCCACAATTATTGTGGAAACATCTATTGCTTCCTTTAGTTTTGCCAGTGTTTCTCTCATGTATTTTGTGGCACCTTGATTGGGTGCATAGACATTTACGATTGTTATTTCTTCTTGCTGAATTGCCCCTTTTATTAGTATGTAGTGGCCTTCTTTGTCTCTCAAAACATCCCTGCATTTGAAGTCTATTTTATCTGAGATTAATATTGCTACACCTGCTTTCTTTTGGCTGTAGCTTGAATGAAATGTTTTTTTCCATCCTTTCACTTTCAGTTTCTTTGTGTCCCTGTGTCTAAGATGAGTCTCTTGTATGCAACATATTGATGGTTCATTTTTTTTGATCCATTCTGCGAATCAATATCTTTTAATTGGGGAGTTTAATCCATTTACATTCAACGTTATAACCGTGAAGGCATTTCTTGAATCAGCCATCTTATCCTTTGGTATATGTTTGTCATATTTTTCCCCTCTGTCTATTAATATCCTTTATTGTACCCACACCGAATCTCTTTAGTACTGAACCTTTCTCCAAGTCTCTCTGTCCTGTCTTTGTTTCTCTGTCTGTAGGGCTCCCTTGAGTATCTCCAGTAGGGCAGGTCTCTTGTTAGCAAATTCTCTCAGCATTTGTTTGCCTGTGTAAAATTTAAGCTCTCCCTCAAATTTGAAGGAGAGCTTTGCTGGATAAAGTATTCTTGGCTGGAAATTTTTCTCACTCAGAATTTTAAATATATCGTGCCACTGCCTTCTCGCCTCCATGGTGGCTGCTGAGTAGTCACTACTTAGTCTTATGCTGTTTCCTTTGTATGTGGTGAATTGCTTTTCTCTTGCTGCTTTCAGAACTTGCTCCTTCTCTTCTGTGTTTGACAGTGTGATCAGTATATGTCTCGGAGTGGGTTTATTTGGATTTATTCTATTTGGAGTTCGCTGAGCATTTATGATTTGTGTATTTATGTTGTTTAGAAGATTTGGGAAGTTTTCCCCAACAATTTCTTTGAATACTCTTCCTAGACCTTTACCCTTTTCTTCCCCTTCTGGGACACCAATGAGTCTTATATTTGGATGTTTCATATCTATCATATCCCTGAGGTCCATTTCGGTTTTTTCAATTTTTTTCCCATTCTTTCTTTTATGCTTTCATTTTCCATTCTGTCGTCTTCGAGGTCACTGATTCGTTGTTCAACTTCCTCTAGTCTTGTACTATGAGTGTCCAGAATCTTTTTAATTTGGTCAACAGTTTCTTTAATTTCCATAAGATCATCCATTTTTTTTTATTTAGTCTTGTAATGTCTTCTTTATGCTCTTCTAGGGTCTTCTTGATTTCCTTTGTCTCCCGTACTATGGTCTCATTGTTCATTTTTAGTTATTTGAGTAGCTGCTCTAGGGGCTGTGTCTCTTCTGATCTTTTGATTTGGGTGCTTGGGCTTGGGTTATCCATATCATCTGGTTTTTTCAGATGCTGTATAATTTTCTGTTGTTTTTGGCCTCGTGGCATTTGCTGAACTTGATAGGGTTCTTTTAGGATTTGTAGACCAATTGAAGTCCTTATCTCTAATTTATCAGATCTACAGCTTCGTGGAGTACACTTTCTCTAACTAGCCAGCAGGTGGCGTCCACGAGCCACCTGTTCTCCACAAGCCAGTTCTCCCCTGCTTAGCCTTTTTGGTGAGTGTGGGAGTGAGTGTTGTGGGGTCCAATTTGTGTACCAAGCTTGCGTGTGTAGTTCATGTTGCCTGCCCTGTATATGGGGCGTGTTTCTGGGCAGTCAGGGAGGGGGGTGGCCCTAACAATCAAATCTCCCTGGTGATCCTAGAGTTTTAAAGCTGCTGCAATAGTCTAATCCTTCAGTTCATTCCTGCCACAGTTTGTCTCTGCCACTGACCCACAAGTCCTTGGTATTGGCATATGGCTCCTGAGACTTGCAAGTGGGCCCCTCTTCCAGGCCGTGCACCCCGGGTCCTCTGTTGAGGGATGACTGTGCTATGTCACAGGTTAGTGCTGTTCCCCCAGGGCAGTTCTGGGCTGCTGGGCTGTGTAGGGAGGCTCCCAGTCTGCTGAAATGATGGCTGAATGGGGCTTTGTTAATTCACACTGCTCTACCTTCCCAACTCTGGGACAATCAGCTGAGGTTGCAGGGAAGTCTAATGTCCACGCCCAGTTTTATGGTGTGTGCCTGTTATTTGAAGCACTTCCATCACACTGGGTTGTCTGGGGCAGTTCTGGGCTATGGGGCTGGCGATGGGCAGGAGTGTTTCCTGTCCACCAGGATGATGGCTGTAAGCGGACACCACCCTTTTCTTGGGAAGTTGTGGTGTTTAGTGAATTTTCTCAGCCACTGGATTATTGCGTTTTGTCTCAGAGCTCTCCTAGTTCTGCTCTTGATTTGACCTGCCCAAATTGCAAGTCTTTGAAGCTTTCTGTATTGGGCTTCTTAGAGTAATTGTTTTAGAAAAAGAAAAAAGGATTAAAAAAGAAAGAAAAAAAGAAAGAAAGAAAGAAAAAAGGGCCCTCCTCAAAGATCTAATGGGTTATTGAAATGCTAAGAGAGAAAGCAACCAGGGCCATTAAGGAAAGGTCCACAGGGCAGAGAGATCAGCTTTTCTTTGGGATTTGCATATGTGCCTCAGGGCCTGGGCTCAGGCCTGAGCTCTGCCCTTCCCCTTTCTATGTTCACCAGCACTCCAAAAATCCTCCGCTTTTATTTTGGAGTTTTTTGTGTTGTTTTGTTTCTATGCCTGTCTCCTCCCTGCTGGGCTGGCTGCTCTCAGATTCTCTAGTGTCTGGTCTCCATCTATCTATGGTTGGAGTTTGGATCAGTAGAATGAGTTTTTGATAAGGGCTGCCACTGCAGTTCTCTCTTCTCCTTCCCGGAGCTGACAGCCACTCCTCCCACAGGACTGAGCCTGGCAGGGAGGGGCGCGGGTCCCCTGGCCACAAAAACTTACAGATTTCGCTGATCTCAGCAGTTCCTCATTTTCATGAGTGTTGTATGAAGTATGCCCAAAGTCAGATTGCTCTGTGGTGTACAGTCCACGCAGTTCCTGGCTTTCTACCTACTTTCCTGGAGGAGTAACTAAAACATACAGCTCACCAGTCTGCCATCTTGCCCCACCTCAGTACTTCATTCCTTTTTATATGAATATTTCATTGTATGTATATACCACATTTTATATATCCTGCACTGCCTGATGGACAACTGAGTTTCTTCTATCTTTTGGCAATTGTGAATAATGCCTCTAAGAGCATCCATGTGAAAATGTCTGTTCAAGTAGTTGATTTCAATTGTTTTTGGTATATACCTAGTAGAAGAATTGCTGGGTCATATGGTAGTCCTATACTTAGGTTTCTGTGGAACCAGAAAACTGTCTTCCATGGCAGCTGTGCTATTTTACATTGCTACTAGTAATGAATGAATTTGCCTATTTCTCCACATCCTCTCCAACACTTGTTATTTTCCATTTTTAAATAGCAGCCATTCTAAGGGGTGGGAAATGGTATCTCATTGCAGTTTTGATTTGCACTTCCCTGATAGCTGATAATGTTGAGCAACTTTTCTTGTGCTTTCTGGCAATTTATGTTCTTCGGAGAGATGTCTATGCAAGTCTTTTGACCATTTTATAATTAGGTTGTTCATCTCTTTGTTGTTAAGTTGAAGAATTACTTTATATATGCTGGATAATAAACATTTATAGGATATGAGGTATCCAAATATTTTCTCCCATTGTGTAGGTTGTTGTTTTACTTGTATGAAAAAAGATCTGTGAGGCACAATTTTAAAATTTTGATGAGGTTCAACTTATCTATTTTTCCTTTGTTGCTTGTGCTTGGGTAAAAAGTTTAAGAAACTGTTGTCTATCACAAGGTCCTGAAGATATTTCCATAACTTTTCTTCCAAGAGTTTGATAGTTCTGTATCTTATAGTTACATCTTTGATACACCTGGAGTTGATTTTTGCATAAGTTATCAGTCTGTTTTTTTAAATGGAAATCCAGTTTTCCCAGCATGATTTGTTGAAGAGGTTCTCCTTTTCCAATTGAGTGGTCATTTCCTACTGTCAAAACTCAGTTGGCCATACATTTAAGGGTTGTTTTCTAAGCTCTCAATTCAATCTCATTCACCTATGCATCATGCTTGTGCCAGTAACATGTTTTGATTACTGTGGCTTTGTTTTAAGTTTTAAGATCAGGAAGTGTGAGTCCTCTAACTTTGTTCTTCTTTTTCAAGATGCCTTTAGCTATCTGGGTTCCCTTACCCTCCCAAAAAAATTTGATTATTGACTTTTCTATGTTTGCAAGGAAGGTTGTGGGAATTTTTATTGGGATTGTGTTAAATCTATAAATTGCTTTGTATAGGATTGGCATTGTGATATTTAGTCTTCTTATCCATGAACATGGAATATCCTTCTATATATTTAGGTCTTTGATTTCTTTAGCAATGTTTTGTAGTTTTCTTTTTACAAATTCTTCATGTCCTAGATCAGATTTATTCCTAGATATTAAAATCTTTTATTGTGAATGGGCATTTTTCTTTATTTATACCTCTGATTGTTCATTGCTTGCATGTAGAAACAGTACTGATATGTATCCTGAACTGCAACACTTTGCTGAATTCAGGTTTTAGCTCTATGAGTTTGTTGTGGACTTTTTAGGATTTTCTGAATACAGGATCATGTTATCTGCAAATGGGGAATGTTTTACATCTTCCTTTCCAATATGGATGTCTTTTATTTCTTTTTCTTGTCTAGCTGCTCTAGCAAGAACTTTCAGTACAATGTTGGATAACAGTGGTGATGGTGGACTTCTGTGTTTTGTTTCTGATCTTAGATGGAAAACTTTCTGTCTTTCACCATTAAGTAAGATGTTAGTTATGAGCTTTTTATATATGCCTTTTATCATGTTGAGGAAGTTTCCTTTATTGCTAGAGTTTGAAATGATTTTTTAAACATTTTTATTGTGACATATATATGCAGAAAAGGGATAACTTTCAAAGTACTCTTTAACAAGTAGTTATAGAGCAAATTTCAAAGTATGGTAGGAGTTACCATTCCACAATTTCAGTTATTTCCTCCTAGCTGTTCTAATACACCAGAGACTAAAAACAAACACCCATATATTGATTCAGGAGTCAGTCATTTGCAGAATCCTATCTTTGTTGCATCTACTCCCTCTTATTTGATCATTATCTCAGTCTTCAGGGATATTTGGGAAATAATCATTCTAACTTCCTCATGTTAATAAGGAATGTTGACATGAGGTAGGGGATACAACTGGTTTGTGTTCATTGGGAGACTTGTACCTCTGAGTTTCAGGGATTATCTGTCATAGGAACAATCTGGAGGTTTTAAGATTCTGAAAAATAAAATTAGTGAGTGAAAGTTTTATAAAGTTTCAGATATAAGCCTGGATATTCTTTAGGGTTTTCAGGAACACTGATGATTGGGGCTCAGCATACTGTGGCAACCTGCAAAATCCAGCTGAAGCTTGCATAAGATTAAATTCCAGAACATCCTCTCAGCTCTATTTGAAATTGCTTAGCCACTGAAACCTTATATTGTTACATTTCTTTTTCCATTTTTGGTTAGGAGGGCATTACCAATCCCATGACTCACCCCTGGGAGTCATGTCCCATGTTGCCAGGGAGACTTACACCTCTGGAAGTCATGTTCCACATAGGAGTGAAGGCAATGAGTTTATTTGTGGAGTTGGGCTTAGAGAGAGGATACATCTGTGCAAAAAAAGAGTTTCTCTGGAAGTGAATCTAAGGCATAATTATAGTTTGGCTTAACTTCCTCATTACTGAAATAAGTTCCATAAGAGCAAGTCTCATGAATGAGGGCTTGGCTTATTAAATTGTGAGCCCTTAATGCTTAAGAGAGTATCAGGAATTTCCCAGGTGGGAAGTTTAAAAGTTTTATATTTTCTTTCTCCAGTCTCTGAAGAGACTTTTTAAATGCTTTTAATTATCTGCTCAACATACTCTGGAATGTTTCAGGATATTGCATTAAACTATACAGAATCACCATATCTCATTCCCTATTCTAGGCTCCGTGTGTTTGGGTTGTTTAAATGAACTGGCTAGAAAGGTTAAGTTAGATTGTGTGCTACAGAAAATTTAAATTTTGAACAAAATAAACATCACTTTCTTTGGTCCCACAGAGAAGGTGAAGTTTTAAAATACAGGCAATATAATACTTTATCCTGCTTTCTGATTTATCATTGTCCCAACAAGATCAGCTTCATTCATATCACTAATTGAAGTCTGATCTCTTTCTTTAGTATCTTTAACAGTTGCTGTATGGAGTAATGCCAACTTTCAGAGCTGCAGAACTCCAACTCAGAGTCTCAGGTGTCACACAGGCACCCAAAGTTCCAAGAAAATACCAGATTATACTCATAGAGTGCAGCATCTCAGCCTTTAAAAATAACATTTAAAACTCAGGAACAACTGTGACTGCTGAGAGAGCTTACAATCTAGGCTCTAATTTTCTTTTAATTATTTTCTAAATGAAAATGGACAATATTTATCCTTTTGTTTCTGGCTTATTTTTCTCAACATATTGCACTCAAGTTTCATTCAGCTCATTGCATGCCTCAGGACTTCACTCCTGTCTGTAGCTGCATAAATTTTCCATCATATATATATACACCACAGTTCACACATCCACTCCTCAGTGGATGTACCCTTCAGCCACCTCCAATCATGGGATAATGTGAATAATTCCACCATAAGCATCAATGCACAAATATTTATTCAATTCCCTGCTATAAGTTCCTATGAGTATATCCCTTATAGAGGGCTTGCCTAATCACATGCTAACCCTCTATGGCCTCTTGTAGATCCACTATATTACCCTCTGGAGAGGCTGCCCCATTCTGCTACCCTGCATGACTGGTCACTGGAGACTCCAAAATGTTGTTTCATACAGTTCCAGGCTAATTACCAGCTGCCCCATAGATGTGACAAAATTCCACATCTCATCACTCTGCATTTCTTGCCCCACCCTCTAAAATAATCTATTTTTGATTGATACCAACTTAACTTCAACAGCCTACCTCCCCTGGCCATCTGATCTTTCTTTATATTATTCTTTTCATGAATTACATCTTTATACATAGTGTGCCCAGTATATAGATATATAATATTTCTATGTATTTGTATTTTAAATATGTAAGAAATGAAAAGAGCCATAAAGACAGATTTACTGGCATTTATACTTACCCATGAATGTATCTTTACCTAAGATCAATATTTCTTCATATGGCTTTGGGTTGCTGTCTATTGTCCTTTCCTTTCAACATTTCAGACTTCCTTTAGTATTTCTTAGAGGGAAAGTCTAATAACACATTCTCACAGCTGTTGTGTTCCTGGAACTGAATTAACCCATTATTTTTATGTAATTCTATTGATGTGTATTCACACACCATACAATCCATCCAAAGTATACAATCAGTGGTTCACAAAATCATCACATATTTGTGTATTCAACACCATGATCATTTTAGAACATTTGTATTACTCCAGAAAAAGAAATGAAAAGAACAACAAAGATCTCAACCATCCCATACCCCTTACTTTTCCCTCTTATTGACCACTAATATTGTAGTCTACCCAATTTTAAGACTTGCAATAGATGTGGGTTAACTAAAACAGTGTAGTATTTTCATATATATCAGTGGAACAGATCAAAACATCCAGAATAGATCTGTGCAAAGTGCAACTGATTATTTTCCTATATGTTTATATGATCAGCATGAAAGATCATGGTTACTGAATTACAGTCCAACAGTTTCAGGTATTTTCCTTCTGGATATTTTAAACACTAGTCACTAAAGAGAAATATCTATATAATTAGTACTCACAGTCACTTGTTATATCCTAATTTCTCAGTTACACATCCTCCCTCTTTGATCTTTCTCTCAATCTTTAGGGATATCTGGGCAATTACCATTTTAACTTCTTCATGTTGGAAAGGGGTGTTGACTTTATGGGGTAGAAGAACGAAAATGTCTGATGTTCTTGTAGAGACTGGTAGCTAGCTATTTCAGGGCTTATCTAGCATGGATTAATTTGAAGGTCTTAAATTTCTGAAAAAGTAAAATTACAAAAAAAAAAAAAAAAAACCTGTTATAGAGACTTAGAACCCAGTGCACTCCCTAAGTTTTTCAGGAATATTGTTGGCTGTGGCTTTACATGCTGTGTTAGTTTGTAATATCTGGCTGAAACTTCCATAAAGTAACCTCCAGAATGACCTCTTGACTCTATTTGAAATATCTTAGCCACTGAATCTTTGTTTTGTTTCATTTCTTCTCCCCCTTTTGGTCAAGGAGGCATTCTGAATCCCATGATACCAGAGCCAGGATCACCGTGGAAGTCATGTACCCCATAGGTGGAGTGAGTGTATTTGCAGAGTTGGCTTAAAGAGAGAGGCCACATATGAGCAACAAAAGAGGCTATCTGCAGGTGACTCTTTTTTAATGCAATTTTATTGAGATATATTCACATAGTATACAGTTCATCCAAAGTGTACAATCAGTTGTTCACAGTATCATATATAAACTTGTGCATTCATCACCACAATCAATTTTTGAACATTTTCATTTCGCCAAAAAATAAAAATAAGACTAAGAATAAAAAATAAAAAGAACACCCCAAACATCTCATACTCCTTTATCCCCCCCCCATTATCCATTTACTTTTTGCCCCCCTGTTTTCTACTTATTTGTTCATAGACTGGATAAAGGGAGTCT
The DNA here is from genome assembly GCF_015220235.1 of Choloepus didactylus. Classification (NCBI taxonomy): domain Eukaryota; kingdom Metazoa; phylum Chordata; class Mammalia; order Pilosa; family Megalonychidae; genus Choloepus; species Choloepus didactylus. Next base: position 61,058 of record NW_023637604.1, on the reverse strand, counting down.
GAGCCACAAGGTTTTAACAGCCACACAGTCACACCTTATATGCTATATAGTTATATGATCATCTTTATGAATCAAGGATATTGTATTACAGCTCAACAGTTTCATGTATTTCCTTCTAGCTATTCTAGTACACTAAAAACTGAAAAGGGATATCTATATAATGTACAAGAATAACCACCAGAATGACCTCTCAACTCTTTTTGAGATCTCTCAGCCACTGAAACTTTATATTGTTTATTTTCTCTTCCCCCTTTTGGTCAGGAATATTTTATCTATCCCACGATGCCACATTCAGGCTCATCCCTGGGAGTCATGTCCTACATTGCCAGGGAGATTTACACCTCTGGAAGTCATGTCCCACATTGGGGGTGGGCAGTGAGTTTACCAGTCGAGTGGGCTTAGAGACAGACAGGTAACAAAAGAGGTTCTCTGGGGGTGACCCTTAGCCCAAAGACTGAGGACTTGGACTACTACAATGATAGTCCCCAGTTCTTGTGAGAATACCAGGAATTCCCCAGGTGGAGAAGTTTAATATTTCCACATTTCCCCCCAGGCCCTCAAGGGGGCTTTGAAAATACTTTTTATTCTCTGCCCAAATTACTCTGGGATGTATCAGGGTTTCACACTAAACTTTAAATCCAACAAGGTCTCACCCCCTATTCAAGCCTCCATGTAATCATGGTGTTTGAATAAACTGATAACACAAGTTAAATTATATAAGGTTCTGCAGGTGAATCTTCAGCCTAATTACATGCAGATTTAGCTTTGCCATTGCAGAAATAAGATCCATAACAGCAAGCTTCATGACTGATGGCTTCGCTTATTAAATTGGGAATCCCTAGTGCCTGAAAGAATGTCAGGAATTCCCCAGGTGTGGAAGTTTAATGGTTTCACATTTTCCTCTAGTTCCTTAAGGGGACTTTTCAAATACTATTTTTTTAAATTTTCTGCCCAAAATACTCTGGAATATATCTGGGTATTACATTAAACTGTACAGAATGATAGAATCTCATTCTCTATTCTAGGTTCCATGTATTTTGGTTGTTTATAATAAACTGACCAGACAGGTTAACTTAGAACATTTGCAACATGAAATTTAAATTTTGGACCAAATACACATCTCTTCTTTTGGTCTCACAGAAGTTGAAGTTTAAATTACAAATGATAACATCCTTTACCTTATATTCTGTTTTACCTTAGTTCTAACCTGGTCCATTTCATTCATATCTCCAATTGGAGTCTGATCAGCTTCTTCTTTAACAGTTGTTGTATGGAGTAATGCTGACATTCTGAGCTGCAGAACTCTAACTCTGAGTCTCAGGTGTCATTAATTCCCTCCTTTTTGAATGACAGTTTTCTGGATATAAATATCTTAATTTTTTTACATTATTTATCAAATAAAAATATACATTCAAAAACAAAATAAAGCAAAGCAATGAGAAAAAAGATATCCTGAAATAACTTCATTCCTTCTAATGTACTCCTACCATACCAAAAGAAATTAATGAACCCTAGTCATACCTGAGCATTCCTGTATCATTATGGTGACCCTCAATATCTTGTTTGTTCTTATTAGATTATTGTTCCCCCTTCCCTAGCTGCTATCTATCTCTAGGTCCCCTATATTCAAAAATTAACAATTGTTTTCTTTCAGTCTTTTAAATATTTCATCCTACTGCTTTCTGGTCTCCATGTTTTCTGCTTAGAAATTGGCATGTAATCTTATTGACTATCCCTTGAACATTATGAGTTAACTCACTCTTGCTGCTTTCAGGATCAATCTTCTCTTTGTCTTTGGCATTCAAGATTATGGTAAGCATGTGTTTTGGTTGTGATCACAAGATATTTATTCTACTTGGAGCTTATTATGTTTCTCAGATGTATATATTCATATCTTTCTTAAAATTTGGGGAGTTTCACATCATTAATTCTTCAAATATTCTTTCTTCCATGTTCTCTTTCTCTTTTCCTTCTGTGACTCCCATGATACATATGTTGGTATGCCTGATGGTGTCCCAAAGGTCTCATAGAAAACATTCATTTTCTACATTCCTTTTCTTTCTGATTCCCATACTGGATAATTTCTATTGTCCTATCTTCAGGTCTGCTGATGTTTTCTTCTCTCTGCTCAAATCAGGTGTTGAAATCTTCTAGTGAATTTTCGTTACAGTTATTGTATTTTCCAGCTCCATGATTTCTGTATGTGTCCCTTTTATAATTCATATGTCTTTATCAAAATTCCCATTTTGTTCATGTATTGTTTTCCTGATTTTCTTCACTTCTTTCTCCACATTTACCTTCAGCTCTTTGAACATTTTTAGGATAGATGACAATATTTTAGACCAGTAATTCCAATATCTGGGCTTTCTTGGGGATGGTTTGTTTCTCTGTATTTTGTATATTTCAATGGTCTATCTTTTTTGTTTTCTTATTTGCCTTTTTCTTTTTTTGAAATCTGGACATTTGAATACTTTAATGTGCTAAATCTGGAAATAAGATTTCTCCCCCTTTTCCTTGTTTTTCTATTTTTTTAATTGTCAAAGGCTGTAATAGTCTACTTGTTAAGTGCTTTTTTCCAAATTAGTTTTCAAGACTGTATTCTTTTTCTGTTTGTTCCTTGAAGTCTCTCTGCTACTAATTTGTATTCAACTACTGTTACGATAGATACTTACTTGCATGCCAGGAGTTAAAAACAGCAACAAAAAAAACACACCTTTCCCAGGTTTGGAGAATGACTCTGTGCTGGGGCTCTCCTTCAGAGCATAGAAAGCAGCCTGAAGTGAAAGCTTAGGATTTTCTCAGGTCTTTTCTGAGCATTCATTGTGTCCTGGTCATATGTGTGGCATCTAAATTCTCATACACATGGGCCCTCCAAATGCCCCACTTTTCCAAGGACACTTCTCACAACCTTTTCTTCTGGGCCCCAGTTACTGTAATTTATGTCCTAACCATAATATTTTGCCTCAGGCAGTTATGGTTTGCTTGTTCTCTTACAGTGTTTTCTTGGCCATGTCTGACTTCTCTGGCCCCAATGAGTTTCAGGACAGGCAAGGTGGAGACATGCAACTTGGGACAACTTTTCAGGCAGCTCTTAGATGGGTTCTGATGGGCATACAAACACCCCAGCCTGTGAATAAATTATGCTCTGTCCCTTTCAGGACCAGGAATCAGAGAACCTGGGATTGTGTGATGCTGCTGTACTGGCAGGAGAGGTGTTGGAGGAAAGTAGGTAAAAGCACAATGAAGCATTTCTGCCCTTGTAAAGTTGCATTTTACTTCACTAAGCATACGCTTAGTTGCTGTAACCCTTTGACTGTTCCTCAGAGTTGATAGATTCAACCCAAACTTTTGCCAATTTTATTAAAAGTAAAAGGCAGGAATGTCAGATCCCAGTAAAAGAGTCTAACATATAGAAGGAATTTCTGACCCAGAGGCCCCACAGCTTATCTCATAGAAACCAGATGTGCCATAAAGTATGGGTTGAAGGCTGTTTGGAAACTCCAGTCATGGTGGCATCTCAACCCCAAAAGGCAGATAAAGGAAGATCAGATATGTCTATAAGATGAATGACCATAAGCATGCAGAAAAGGCCTGCTCCCTCCAAATAGATTATGCAGCTGCACTTCAAAGAAGAGCAGTGTGTCAGAACCCTAGCAACCTATCAGCTCAGAAGTTGGTAAGCCCTCACTCAAGGCACAGGACACCACTCAGTGGACACCCTTCCCTCCCAATGTGTTTTTTTCTTTAAAAAATGCAGCTCTCAGGAAAAGAGCTGGAGCCACTTTTTTTTTTCTTTTCACTGGCTCCCACTTTCTTTCTTCCTCTAACAAATCTTATACTTTCTACTTAAAACTTTGACTCACTGTGTTGTGTGGATTCTTAAATGACTCCAAACTGAAATATGGTGCCAAAACCCAGGATGGAGGTTCAACTGAGGCCTGAGTCTCTGGCCCCTTAGGGGCAATGGGACAGCCTCTCAGTCAACCCTGTTCAGAGGACTGGCAGATGTTTGAGTTTCCCAGCCGCTCAGGGCAATGGGGCAGCCTTCCAGTTGATTCCTTTCCCCAAACTACAAAGTTATTCAAGTTTCCATGCTTTCAGCAGCTTGAGTCCGTCAACTCAAATCACCTTGTTGTGACACTGGCTAACCCTCATGGATCTCATATCTACAACAAATTCAGCCCTAAGTAAGTGACATCATTCTGCCCAGATCCTCCCCTGAAAAGTTTTGTTTGGTGTCCCAGGGACACCTCAGCCTACCCCAGTGCATCATCTTGGCCCACTCTAATGTGGTGCCCAGCTTCATAAACTTAAAATCTGAGCACTCAGTCAAAAATCTCCAACACTCCAGAAGCATTTTTTTCCCCCAATGCAGCAAAGTAACTCAGGGGATGTCTTGAATGAAAGACTGCATGCAATTTTCTGATCCCCAACAGCAAACCAGGGATAACTGCTTTGTTGTTGTGACAGATCATATGGATCAGGGTCATTAGCCTCACTTGAGCAATGTTTTGGGTGGCCTCTGTAAGCCTCCAAAGGAGCAGGGGGCCATGAGCCTCTCACAGGTTATCTCCATATGCCTCTCATGAGCAAAGTTCCCTAATAAGCTACAAGCCTCTTAAATTTCTTAAATAATCATTAGTAATATCCAGTCATTTTTTAGTGACCCCAAAACTGCATTTCCTCCTAAATCTACTCCTCTCAGATGTTTACCCTACAATCTCAATAAACTTCAATTAGAAGGGGAGGTAAAACCAAAAAAACTTATTCATTTCTGTAATACAATTTGGCTGCAATATCCTTTAGAACAACAAAAACTTTGGCCAGAAAATGGCACTTTTGATTGGAAAACTCTCACTGAACTTGACAATTTTATTCAGTGCAATGACAAATGGTCTGAAGCTCCCTATTCTCAAGCTTTCTGGACTCTTTGGTCCCAGCCATCTTTGTGTCACTCTGTTGCCACCCACCAAATCCTCCTTCTTCATGAAAAACCTTCCAAGTCTTCTGCTCCCCTCTCTACAGAAATTGCAAAACCCCCTAACCCTGGAGAACCTTTAAACAGCTTCTGCCTTTTGACCCTGAGCACCATCCCCCTCCTGACTATACTCCCCCTACCCATTCTTCTCCAACCCCTTCCACTCTCCCCTCATCCTCAACCCCTTCCCTTCCCAAACCTACCCCTATCCCTAATAAGCCCTCTCTTACCTCAGATACTCCCCCTCCTGATTCCTCTCCAACCTCTTCCACTTCCCTTCCCTCTTCTTCTTCCAAACATACCCCTGCTCCTAATAAGTCGTCTCCTACATTAGCACCCATCTTTTGTCCCCCTCCCAGATTCTACACAAACACCCCAACCCTTTTCATCTCCTTTCAGTTTATCCCATGGTCTGGAGCCTATAATAAATCCCCCATCAATGGGTTTGTTTCCCTTATGAGAGTTGGCAGGATGGGAAAGCGTAATGAAAGTTCATGTTCCCTCCTCTCTTTCAGACTTAAGCAAAATTGAAAAACAGCTTGGGTCCTTCTCAACCAATCCAACAAAATTTACAAAAGAATTCAAATATTTAACCCTATCCTATGACTTAACTTATCAAGATGTTTATATTGTTATAACTTCCGCCACAACTCCAAAAGACAAAAATCACATTGGGGCTGCAGCTACAGCCCACACTGATAAACTTTTTGCACAAAGCCCCATTTCTTTGCACAGCATTCAGGGAACAAATGCAGTCCCCACAGCTGACCCAAACTGGGACTATCAGGACCAATCCCCAGATAAAAAGAAAAGGAAACATTTCCTTACTTGCATTATTGAAGGAGTGAGAAAGGCAGGCTTTAAAGCTGTTAACTATGACAAAACTTCTGAAAGTACTCAAGAGGCTAATGAAAATCCCACCACCTTTCTAAATCACCTCAATGAGGCTATTCTAAAATATGCCAACATTGATCCTTCCACACAGGAAGGAGCACTTTTTCTCCATACCCATTTTATTACCAAATCAGCCACAGCTATTCAAAAATAAAACTTCAAAAAATAGAACAAGGTCCTCAAGCACCCCAGCAGTAACTTATGAAAACAACCTTTAAAGTATTTAACAATAGACAAGAAGAAAAAGAACAGGCAGAAAAATGAAAAGAACAGGAAAAAGAAGAAAAAGAAGAAAAAGAAAAAAAAGAAGAAAGGAGGCAGCTTGAAAGAAGGACAGACAGGAAAGAGATGATGCCCAGTGCTTGCTCCTTGCCAATGTCTTAAGGCAGCCCAAGATAAACCACGGTAATAAAAATCAAAATTTAGAGGGTGAAAAACTGTCGTCCTGCCTGTACTTTCATTGTGGTAAAACAGGCCACTGGGCCAAACACTGAACTCAGCAAATGATTCAACAACTGTGAGGCCCACTGCTGAGTCCTTGCCCATGGTGCCGCCAAACAGGTCACTGAAAAGCCAAGTGCCCCATGGCCTCTTACCAAGGGTTCAGGCAGCCATCTCTTCCTAAACAGGTGTCACCAGCCCCAGAACTGGGTGATCTCCTCAGACTAGCTACAGATGACTGATGGGGTATGGGATCTAGCACTGCCCCAATAGTGATCATCACTGCCATGGAACCCAGGGTAACCTTAAATTTGGCAAGTAAGCCCATTTCTTTTGTTTTATTCATGGACACTATATACTCTGTCCTGCCTGAACACTCGGGGCAGCTCATTCCCTCCTCTATTTCAGTTGTAGGCATTACAGGTCAATGCTCAGTTCCCCTTAAAACATTGCCCCTAGCCTGCAGTGTAGAAAATTATAACTTCTCTCACAGCTTCTTAATAATTCCTAACTGCCCCACACCTTTATTAGGGTGAGATATTCTAACAAAACTTAAAGCAACCATTCAATTATCAAAAATAAAGTATGCTAATAAATTGCCTCAAATTGTCCTTCTCCTATCTGTGGGAGAAACACTCTCTTCCCCCAAGGAAATAGTTCTGCCCTCATGACTAGAAAAAGCTAATCCTCAGGTATGGGAAACTTCCACCCCTTCCGTCACTAAGCATCATGATTCTGTCCAAGTTTCTCTCAAGGAACTCAGAGAATATCCAAATAAACTGCAATATCCTCTCATCCCACAAGCTCGCATGGGCTTAAAACCCATAACTGAAAGACTATTAAGCTCCAGGCTCCTTAGAGAAGTGGCCTTCCCAGCCAATACACCTATCTTAGCAACAAAGAAACCAAACAGCACTTACCAGCTCATCCAATATTTTAGGACAATTAACCAAGCTATCATATCTATTACTCCCATAGTTCCTAATCTGTATTCAATATGCTCTCAAATTCCCCTGAATCCAATGCATTTTACAGTCTTAGACCTCAAAGATGCTTTCTTTACTATTCTACTTCAACCCAACCCTCAAAATATGTTTGCCTTTACTTGGACAGACCCCTTTACCAAAACTTCTAAGCAATTAACATGGACAGTCTTGTCACAAGGCATTAGAGATAGCCCACATCTATTTGGACAAGCCTTATCCTCTGACTTACAAACACTAAATTTACATCCCAGTAAGCTGTTTCAGTATGTAGATGACCTCCTGCTGTGCATTCCTTCTGAAGCCTTATCTCAAGAACAGCCACCCTCCTCAACAACTTACAACAGAAGGGATTTAAAGTTTCCAAAGATAAAGGGCAATTTTCTAAGCCACAAGTCACTTACTTAGGACTTTCCCTCTCCCCTAACAAAAAGGGCGTTACCACTCAGTGCAAAGAAATAATTGTAAATATTCCTCTCCCCCAAACCAAACAAGAACTTCTTCCCTTCCTTGGCTTGGCCAACTTTTTCCAAAATGATCCCTAATTTTGGACTTAAAACTAAAAGCTTGTATCAAGCCACTGTTTAGAGGGAGACCTCTGGGACCCAGTAAACAATCCTTTAGCTATTAAACACTCATTTAAACAGCTCAAAACAGCTCTCACACAAGATCCTGCCTTAACCCTTCTGGACCCCAAGAAGACTTTTACACTATATGTAGACACTAAAGATGGTTTTGCTCTTGGAGTGTTAACCCAAACAAGTGGACCAAACACCCTTGTAATTGCTTATTTCTCCAAAGCTTTAGACTCCCCTTCTCTAGGGTGGCATCTCCGTCTCAAAGTCTTAGCTCTGCAGCACTTCTCATACAAGAATCTCTTAAACTTGTGCCATATGCTCAATTGTCTGACCTCTGTTCTCATAACCTCTCTTCTCTCTTAACTTTCCAAACTATCTCTAGTGCATCCCCCTCTCATATTCAATCTTTAGAAAACTTTCTCTCAAATTTTCTTTCATTCTTTTCTATGCCTCTGCAAGCTAGTCTGCTCCCCCTCACTGAGCCATTAATTATCCTTATATTAATTTTTGTTTTTGCTCCTTGCCTCTTACAATTTCTAATTTAATTTGTCAGTAGGTCAATAGCAGCCATGACTAGCTAGCAAAATTCTGGAAACATACTCCTGTTGGAACAAAAATTCAAGAATTTGTTCCTGCCACAGCAAAAGCATCACTATCAGCCCATTCCAGTGGAATATGCCTAAACATCAATTTAATAATGCTAAAGCTTAGTTTGAAGCAACTTTCCCCCAACTGCATCCCCACTAAGCCAGAAGTAGCTAAAGAAAGAATGCAATGACCATGCTCTCACTAAAGGTTGCCTTGAGCTAAGTTAAAGCATTAACCAAAATCCAACCCAAACTTTTACCAATTTTATTAAAAATAAAAGGCAGCCACCTCAACAGGTGAACTTGCTGCCCTCCCCCCTACATGGGACCTGACTCCCAGTGTTGTAAATCTCCCTGGCAATGCAGAATATGATTCCCAGGGATGAATCTGGACCTGGCATTGTGGGACTTAGAGAATCTTCTTGACCAAAAGGGGGATGCAAAATGAGACAAAATAGTTTCAGTGGCTGAGAGATTCCAAATGGAGTCAAGAAGTCACTCTGGTGGACATTCTTATGTGCGGTCGCAGTTGACTCGTCTGGGGGGGGGTGGCGGCCGGTTGCTAAATCCTAGGCTCTCGGGATTGCTCAGAGGGTACCAGCGGTGGGGGCTCTTTCCTGGAGGCGAGGGCGAGGCGGGGGACTTGGCCAGGTCCCCGGCGGTGGCATGCAAAGTATGGAGGGCGGCGAAAAAGGAACAGGCGGGACACGATTCTTTTAGGGTGAAGAAGCCAAGAGAGTTTATTAGGGGAGAGTACAAGCTTATATCGGGTGGTTTAGAGGGCAGGGTAGCTGTAGAGGTTAAAGGCTTGGATTGGTTCTGATAGGGCGCGGAGGTTGTTTGAAAAGGGGCAGGAGTTGCTCCGGTAACGGGGAGTGGGCGGGCAAGGTAAAGGGGGCGGTTTTTTTCCGGCAAGCTTCCCCTGACGGTTGTACTTTGGGGTGAGGAAATGGGGCCTGCATTCGGCTCCACTTTCTCAGGCCCGGGGGGCCGTGGAGGGCGCTACCACCCGTGCCCCACTACCTTTCCTAGGGGCTGATCAGTTCCCCTGGCCCAGGCCCGCCAAGTTGGAACTCGATAACAGTGTCCCGCATTTCCCCCTTCTTTTCTAATTAGAGGAAGAAGCTTACCGGAGAGATCCGCCAAGGGATGAGGGAAAGGGGAGGTGGGGGAAGGGATAGGGGTAGATGGCAGTTAGAGAGGCTGGAGCTCGAAGTTGGTGCGGCGCCCAGGCGTTCGAGAGGGGCCTCGCTGCTTGCGGGATGGACGAGGGTGGCGACTCTGTGGAGGGTCAGCTTCTTCAGTGGAGGCAAGTTGTTGATACTGGACTTGCACAAATGATGAAAAGACAGCATTGGCTTGGTTCTTAGCAAGCTGGACAATTCTGCGGATAATGCAGGGCCCTAGGCTGAGAGCTAGAATAATCATTAGTAGGGGGCCGATGAGAGGGAGGAGGTATGGGAGGAGGGGGGTAAAGATGTGGGACCAATAGCTGGTGGCTTCACGGTTTCTTTTGCGTTGTTCTAGTCCCTCTCGGACCTTTTTTAGGCTGTCTTCGGCGAGACCTGTGGAATTGGCATATACACAGCACTCTTCTCCTAGGGTGGCACAAAGGCCTCCTTCTTTGAGGAGGAGAAGGTCGAGACCTCGGCGGTTTTGGAGCACGACCTCAGAGAGGGAATTGACAGAATTTTTAAGATTGGAAATAGCGTCTTGTAGGTGACGAATGTCCTCGTCAACAGCCGCCCGGAGGTGAGTTAGGGCGGAGCCTTGACTGGCTAATGCAGAGATTCCGGTGCCAGCGCCTGCAAGACCTAGGAGGGAGGCAATCGTGAGGACGGTGATGGGCTCTCGCTTTTGCAGAGAGGCAGGAACTGCAGTTGTTTCCAGGTGGAGGAAGAAGTCTTCCTCGCTGTGGTACAGGACCCTAGGGATAAGGACAATTAGGAGGCAAGTTTCTTTAGTTATATTGATGGTTTGCACGTTAAGGCAGGGGGTAAGTCCTGTAGAGGAGCAGAGCCATTGGGAGGAGTTATGAGGAATGAGAAATTTGGCAGAGCTGCTGGGGGATGAGTAGTTGGCACAAGCTGTGAGGTTGGGAGAGTTACTTGAGCGAGGGCGGATGCACTTTCCTGTAAAGGAGACTGAATGAAAGGTTAGGGGGACGGCAGAGGTATTCTAATTGCATTCCAAGGGGCTGTCCTCTGTGTTTTCTGAAAAGGAGAGGTTGGAGGCAACTGGCTCATACAGGGGGGAGGAAGTGGAGAGGCAAAGCCAACAAGAGGAGGTAAGGTTGGGGTTGGAGGAATTCACTGAGGTGAAGGCCGCTTGGATAAGGCCGAGGAGGGGAGAGAAGTAGCGAGAGGAGTAGCGAGAGGGGGGTAGAGGAGGTCGGGGTGGTGGGGTTGGCGATGCATTGTTTGCAGCTGAGGTGCGGCTGGTTGGAGCTGAGGTGCGGCTGGAGGGCTGTGGAAAAAGGGGGTTAATGACTTTATTGGGACCGATAGCAGAGGGGTTTTTTAGTACAGCCTCCTTTTTTATCAAAATAAGGGAACCTGGGTTGCCTCCTGGAACATAAATTCGGAAGCCCCAAGTTCAACCGAGTAGCCAAGAGGGATCAGTAGGAAGCTGCACGGTGAGCATAAGCTTTTTGGGGCAGGTGAGAAACTCAAACAGACCGTTGTTGGACATACAGGCATTTTCAACTTCAGTAAGGGTTAGATAACGATCAGAAACGGGAGGTTTCCAACCTGTGGCTATTGTTTCACACCCCCAGTACGGGCAGTAATAGTCCTTTGGGGAGTTGCAATATGATTTTCCAAGATTTACTTGGGGACACATGTAATATTGGGCCTGGTTAAGACTGGTAGGGAAACGACCTGGGGAGAATAGGTCGGAGGCGTAAATGGAAAAGGAGACTTGCATAGAGATATTAGTTCGTATAATTATGTTATCTTCCCACCGCACTAGTGTCCATTTCCAAGGCTGGTGGGGGTTGGCCTGTGTAGAAGTGGCGAGGGTTAACATGGCTATTAGAAGAGAAGCTATGCTTGGGTGAGGGTTGTGAAGGTGTAGGGGGCTGGCTTTTGCCTGTCTGTATAGGCGCATGATTTGGACAATTTCTTGTCTTTCCTCTTGCGAGTTTTCAGGCCTCTCCGGGGGTGCTCTCGGACGGCCTTCCTGGTCCAGTTGTAAGGTTGTCATCTGGTATGTTAGGCTGCGGAGACGGCGGCGTTCTCGTCTTGTCAGCCGTTTGGCTGCTGGTGGCGGGTCGGATTGCTTTTCCCGGGATCCAGATTGGTTGTGCTGCATCATCTGGGAAAACACAAGCAAACCCGTGCCCCTGGGCGAGGAGTGGGGAGGGACCCTTCCAGGCATTATTTTCTGGGTCCTTCCAGTAGACCATCGGGGCCTGGGTGGGCCTATACGAGGGCCCCCAATGTTTATGTAGGGGCGAAAGTCCTTCTTTATTGAATGTGAGTAGATTAAGGTGAATAAGGGCTGCTATGATAAGGTCCCCTGGAGTTGCCTGGGGGAGCATTGCCCTTTCTTTTTCAATTTGTGTTTTTAAGCGGCGATGGACTGCTTCCACAATGGCTTGTCCCTGTGGATTATAAGGGATGCCGAAATGATGGGTGATGTTATATAACTGAAGAAAGGCCGCAAAGGAGGCACTGCGATAGGCAGGCCCATTGTCCGTTTTTATGTCCCAGGGGACTCCCATGAAGAGAATTCCCTGTCTTAGGGCCTTGATACAGTGTTTGGCTGTTTCCCTGGCGAGGGGGACTGCATAACACATGGCTGAGAAGGTGTCAATCATTACATGTACATACTTGAGGCGCCCAAAGGACGGAACATGAGTTACATCCATTTGCCATCTAGAATTGGGTTTTAGGCCTCGTGGGTTGACTCCCTGAGGTTGCAAGGGGCCAAGCGGCGCAAAGGGAGCACAAGTTGCACAATTGCGGACAAGATGTTTACAGGTATCTAGGGGGAGGCCACATAAATGATGCAACGACGTAGCCGAAAAGTGAAATCTAGAATGCAATAACTTAGCCTGGTTAACAGCATCCCCCGGAGGGGCTGCCGTGTGAGTTAGCATAGCTTGGGTAGTCTGAGCTGAGACCGCTTGGTCTACTATACTATTGCCATTAGCCAAGGGCCCCGGAAGGCCTGAGTGACTACGAATATGGCTAATGAACCAAGGATCCTGTCGATGCTCCAGGATGCTCCTGAGGGTAGAAAGTGCTTTATCAATGGCCGAGTCCCCAGGGAAAAAGGTGGAAAACGCGAGGACTCGGCAGACCTGATAAGTGTAGAGGCTGTCAGTGAAAATGTTTACTGGGTGGTTACAGTGGGCGTTTAGCGCGTATGACACTGCCAGAATTTCCCCCACTTGGACTGAATGAAGGTTGACATAACTGAATAGGCGGGGTTCCGGGTGGTCCTGTGAATAAGAGAGGAAGGCGAAATGGGTTTTGGAGGCGTCAGTAAAGACGGTGGTGGCACCCGGGATGGGTGCAGAGGAGGGGAAAGGATGGAAGGGGCTACGGAAGGGAAGCTTGGAGAGCCCCTGTAACAGTCGATGGCTAGGATAGTGGCAGCTGAATTCTCCTTGAAATCCTTCTAAGAGGATTTGCATGTCCGGGTTATCACGTATAAGCAGGCGGGTTTGGCCTGCGTCTAGGGGCCAAACAATTTTTTCCGGTGGCTCTCCGAATACATGAACAGCCAGGGTGACTAGATCTGAAGCTAGGCTGATCCAGAGCCGCACTGCGGGGCAAATTTTTCTAAGCCAGCTTTTAGCAGGGTGCACCCAAAGTAGAGGGCCTTCCTGCCACAGGCAGCCCATGGGTGTGCCAGGCGTAGGAAGGATGAGTGCTATAAGATTGCCCTCTTTAGTGCTGAACCTGTTGAGACAGCAGGCGGCGAGTGCCTTGTTAATTGCGGCAATGGCTTCCTTTGCCTCCTGGGTGAGCTTAATGCGCCGGGAGATTGCTAGCAGCGGGGCTTCAGGGACACTCAGCAGCATAAAGAGTGGTTGGAGCTGCGCGGTGGTGATCGGCAACGCAGAGCGGAGCCAATTGATCTGACCGCAGAGCTGTTGAAGCTCAGTGATAGTGACCCGATCTGGTATGTCCAGCTGGGGAGCAGATGGGGCAATGGATCTATCGATACTAAACCCTAAGAAGGCTAATGGTGGCACAATTTGAACTTTATCGGGCTGAACCGTAAGGCCGAGGTCAGCTAAATTAGTGGTGAGGTCTTTGAGGATTAGAGGAAGTGCCTCGGCGTCCTCAGAGGCCACCAAGATGTCATCCATGTAATGGATGAGCATGGCCCGCTTTCGCAGGGGGGCCACTGCGTGATTAACATACATTTGGCAGATGGCCGGACTGTTACGCATCCCTTGAGGGAGGACTTTCCATTGGTACCTGCTAGCCGTGCCCGCGTGATTGGGGACGGGGACTGTAAAGGCAAAGCGCGGGCGGTCTCGCTCATGTAGCGGGATGGAAAAGAAACAGTCTTTGATGTCAATGGTGGCTACATGATAGTGGGCCGGGATGGCTACCGGATGGGGGAGGCCAGGCTGCGGGGAACCCATGGGAAGAATATGCTTATTGATTTCCCGCAGATCATTGAGGAGCCTAAATTTCCCTGTGGATTTTTTATGAATAACAAACACTGGCGAATTATAGGGACTAGTAGAAGGCTCTATGTGGCCAGCGTCCAATTGTTCTTGGACAAGGGCTTGGAGTGCTACTAATTTATGCGTGGAAAGGGGCCACTGCTCCACCCATATAGGTTCCTCAGTATCCCACTGCAGAGGAACGGGCGCTGGAGGTGTTAAACGAGCAGTGGCGCACATTATTGGGGGGGCTGCGTGGTAAGCACTGCCCCAGAGGCGGCGAGGATGTCACGGCCCCATAAAATTTGGTCTATGGTGTGTAGAAATAACGGGCGGAAGGTGCCTGAGTGGCCCTCTTCATCCTCCCACTTAATGGGCCCTATGGCCTGAAGAGAGGTGGAGGTACCAGTGGCTCCCACTACCAAGGGACCATCGAGAACCATGCACATGGTGGCATACTGAGCGGGCATGCAAGAGACTTCTGCCCCTGAATCGAGCGTGCCTGTGTACCATTGCCCCCCTATTCTTAACTTACGAGTAGGCTTTTCTGGAGTGATAGGGACTGTCCAGAGAAGCGTTTTACTGCCGGTGAAGTGATTAGTTTTATTAGAACCGGCCGGCACGCTGCCTCTTAGGGACGGCGCTGAGGCTTGCCCTGCTTGGAGTTTAAAGCTTGCTCAGCATTTTGGCACTGATTGACACCAGGGCAGCGGCAGAGGGTTTTGAGGTTATTTTTGCAATTGCGCGCCCAGTGATAGCCACGCTGGCAGCGTGGGCAAGGAGTGGGAGGGGGGCGCCGATTGCGCTGCATGAAAGGCGGGCGGTTGACTTCTGCATTGGGGCACTCCCGGGCAAAATGACCGCTCTGCCCGCACTTAAAGCAACCGGTGGTGGCGGCTAAGGCGGCAGTGACAGCGCCAGAGACAGCCTGGGCTAGGGACGCAGCAGCTGGGTCAAAGGCGCTGCAGGCGAGTACCCAATCGTATAGGCTTTTCTCCCGCAAGGGAAGAATAGCCTGCTTGCAAGGGGGATTGGCTCCCTCGAGAATGAGTTCTCGAGTGAGAGCCAGTTGGGCCTGGGGATCACTAACCTTCCTGGCGCAGGTTTCTTCAACCCTGGAGACAAAGGTGGCAAAAGGCTCATTTGGCTCCTGGAGGACCTTGGTGAATTTGGTAGGCCGACAGGCGGAACAGTTGGCAAATGCTCGCAAGGCGATTACCCGAAGGATAGGCCAAAAGGTGGCAGGTACATTAATATAAGCAGATGCATTTATAAATGCTCCCGTGCCTAAGTAGGCTTCTGGGTGATGATAGACTCCAGTGGCTGCGTCTTGCTCGCTTTGCTTAGCTGCTTCCGCCTGGAAGTGAGCACGCCAATCAACAAACTGGCAGGGGTTAAGAACGGAACGGGCAAGCGAGGCCCAGTCTTGGGGGAGGCAAAAGTCCATGGCGAGATCCTGCAGTATTTGGGAAGCGTATGGGCTACCTAACCCGTCCTCCTTGACGGCCCTGCGAAGCTGCTTGATAGTATCTGAGTCAATGGGATACCAGTCGTACGGTTTCTGTGGTGTGGGGGTAAGGTTAAGAGGAAAGCAGCGAAAAGCACGAGAGAAAGGAGGACGCGCTTGCAGAGGGCCTGGCACAGGGGTGGGGGCAGGGGCAGCGTTGCCCCAAGGGTTGCCTTGAGGTGTAGAAGGCAGCCAGGGGTTGTTAGTCGGCAGGGTGGGAGGAGCGGCGGCAGCTGCCGGTAGCGGCTCCGAGGGGGAGCTTGTTGAAGGGGAAGGCGGAAGTGGGAGGCCCCAAGCGTCGCAAGATGGCGGCACGGTAGGCGTGGTTAAGACACAAGATGGCGGACTAGCTCTGCCCTGTGAAAGGGCGGGGTCTAAGGCATAAGATGGCGGACTAGCTCCGCCCTGTGAAAGGGCGGGGCCTAAGGCATAAGATGGCGGACTAGCTCCGCCCTGTGAAAGGGCGGGGTAAAGCGCACGCGGTTTCCGGCCCGGCTTAGGGCTGACGTCATCACTAGAGCACTTCCTTCCCTCAGTGGAAGAAGAAGGAGGAAGTTCGCCATTTTGGAGAGGTTTAGTATTGCTTTGTTTTTGGGAGGCGACTTCGAGCGCGTTGTTAATTTGCTCGACTAAGGATTCTGTGTCTGAATTGTGTTCTACATTAGTATCGCTGTCTGAATCTGTTGACTGGGTTGATAGGGCCTCCTTGGATTTAATGGGGTCTCGATCAGGGGGGAGGGAGCCTTGAAGGCAGGAGCGGACGGTTATTAAGGTGGGGAGCAAGCCGGGAGGGAAGCGCTTGCTCTCATGTTCCATGGCGTTGGTGACCCGATCAATAAGGCGATTATAAGTAACAGGGTCCCAAAGATGGCAAGTGGTGAGCCATGGGTTAAAGGGCAGCAGGAGGTCCCAGTATACTTGCAGCTGCCGGACAGACACCTTACAGCGATGTGTGTCTAGGAGACCCGCCAGAGCGCGAACTTGGGGTGCTTGGCGTGCAGATAGACGATTACCCATAGCGGAGGGAGAAAAGAAAAAGGGGGGTTGATTATTGAGTAAAGAAAATGAGGTAAACCGTGGTCGCGAGGCCGAAGGAGACGACGAGAATAGAAGGCAGGACCCTCTAGTAGCGAGAGCAGTTTGGGGGGGGCGGTCGCAAAGAGGCACACCGCGCCAAACAAAGAAACAAAGACACAGAGGACTACAGCAAAGTAATGGAGGGGAAGAGGGAAAGCTACTGGAGGAAGAGTGTTAGGAGGAATGGGGGGGGCATAGGAAGAGAAGACGAAAGGTAGTCGGGGGCAAGAGCCAGGTTAATGCGGGAAAGGAAGAGCGGCCCGGGTGCGGAGCGGCGTGGGAGAGGCGGCTCCAGACGTGGAGCGGCGAGGGAGAGGCGGCTCCGCGGGGCGGCGAGGGAGAGGCGGCCCTTACCTTGCAGGCGAGGAGAAGGGGAGTTGGAGAGGCGTCCGGGTGAGCGGGTGGTTTTACTGGACCACTGCGTGGAGAGGACTTTTAATCCCAGGGTCGTGCTCAGTCGGTAGAGCACGGGACTCCCAATCCCAGGGTCGTGGGTTCGAGCCCCACGTTGGGCGCCAGTTGCGGTCGCAGTTGACTCGTCTGGGGGGGGGTGGCAGCCGGTTGCTAAATCCTAGGCTCTCGGGATTGCTCGGAGGGTACCGGCAGCGGGGGCTCTTTCCCGGAGGCGAGGGCGAGGCGGGGGACTTGGCCAGGTCCCCGGCGGTGGCATGCAAAGTATGGAGGGCGGCGAAAAAGGAACAGGCGGGACACGTTTCTTTTAGGGTGAAGAAGCCAAGAGAGTTTATTAGGGGAGAGTACAAGCTTATATCGGGCGGTTTAGAGGGTGGGGTAGCTGTAGAGGTTAAAGGCTTGGATTGGTTCTGATAGGGCACGGAGGTTGTTTGAAAAGGGGCGGGAGTTGCTCCGGTAACGGGGAGTGGGCGGGCAAGGTAAAGGGGGTGGTTTTTTTCCGGCAAGCTTCCCCTGACGGTTGTACTTTGGGGTGAGGAAATGGGGCCTGCATTCGGCTCCACTTTCTCAGGCCCGGGGGGCCGTGGAGGGCGCTACCACCCGTGCCCCACTACCTTTCCTAGGGGCTGATCAGTTCCCCTGGCCCAGGCCCGCCAAGTTGGAACTCGATAACAGTGTCCCGCACTTATGCACTATATAGGTAAAACCTCTTAGGATTTAATGTATTGGAATAGCTAGAAGTAAATACCTGAAACTACCAAACTCCAACCCAGCAGTCTGGACTCCTGAAGACAATTATATAATAATGTAGATTACAAGGGGTGACAGTGTGATTGTGAAGACCTTGTGGATCACACCCCCTTTATCTAGTGTATGGATGAGCAGAAAAATGGGGATAAAAACTAAAGGACAAATGGGGTGGGATGGGGGATGATTTGGGTGTTCTTTTTGCACTTTTATTTTTTATTCTTGTTCTGGTTCTTTCTGATGTAAGGAAAATGTTCAGAGACAGATTGTGGTGATGAATGCACAACTATGTTATACTGTGGACAGTTGATTGTATACCATGGATGATTGTATGGTGTGTGAATGTATTTCAATAAAACTGAATTTAATAAAAGAAAAAAAAAAAGTAAAGGCAGGAATGTCATATCCTAGAAAATGAGTCTAACTCAGGGGAGTGAATCTCCCTGGCAATGTGGAATATGACTCCCGGGGAGGAATGTAGACCTGGCATCGTGGGACAGAGAACATCTTCTTGACCAAAAGGGGGATGTGAAAGGAAATGAAATAAGCTTCAGTGGCAGAGAGAATCCAAAAGGAGCCGAGAGGTCACTCTGGTGGGCACTCTTACGCACACTTTAGACAACCCTTTTTAGGTTCTAAAGAATTGAGGTAGCTGGTGGTGGATACCTGAAACTATCAAACTACAACCCAGAACCCATGAATCTCGAAGACAGTTGTATAAAAATGTAGCTTATGAGGGGTGACAAGGGGATTGGGAATGCCATAAGGACCACACTCCACTTTGTCTAGTTTATGGATGGATGAGTAGAAAAATAGGGGAAGGAAACAAACAGACAAAGGTACCCAGTGTTCTTTTTTACTTCAATTGCTCTTTTTCACTCTAATTATTATTCTTGTTATTCTTGTGTGTGTGCTAATGAAGGTGTAAGGGATTGATTTGGGTGATGAATGTACAACTATGTAATGGTACTGTGAACAATCGAAAGTACGATTTGTTTTGTATGACTGCGTGGTATATGAATATATCTCAATGAAATGAAGATTAAAAAAAAAAAAAAAAAGCATAATGCTGAGCAAAATAAGCCAGGCACAAAAAGAGAGATATTGTATGTTACCACTAATGTGAATTCTGTGAAAAATGTACAATGTTTTATACTGTAGAATGTAGGGGACGTAGAGATACCAATTAGTGGAGGGGGAATGATAATCTAATAAAAGCAGATAATCTATGGAGGGTAATCTCAATGTTATGGGAATGCTCAGGAATGATTATGGTTTGTAAACTTTCTTGGATATAGTAAGATCATGTTGGAAGCAATAGAGTTACTTTAGGTTTTTTTTCTCTTATTCCTTTGTTTTCTTAGGGGTTGTTAATTTTCTTGGGGTATGGTAGGAACATGTTGGAAGCAATGTAGTTATTTTAGATTATTTGATTTTCTTACTCCTCTGTTTGGACATGGTTTATTAATTTTCTTGGGGTATGGTAGGAACATATTGGAAGCAAAGTAGTTATTTTAGGTTATTTGTTTTCCTTAATCCATTGCTTTGTTTGAAATTTTGTGGGGTATTTTTGATTGTTGTTTGCCTGTTTGTTTTTAATTTTTTGATAAACAAAGTTAAAAAATTGAAAAAAAAAAAGGAAAAAAAAAAAAAAGAAAATGAGTCTAACATATAGAAGGAATTTCTGACCCAGGAGACCCACAGCTTATCTCATAGAAACCAGATGTGCTATAAAGTAAGTGTTGAAGGCTGTTTAGAAACTCCAGTCATGGTGGCATCTCAACCCCCAAAAGGCAGATAAAGGAAGATCAGATATGTCTATAAGATGAATGACCATAAGCATGCAGAAAAGGCCTGCTCCCTCCAAACAGGTAATGCAGCTTCACTTAAAAGAAGAGTAGTGCATCAGAACTCTAGCAACCTATCAGCTCAGAAGTTGATAAGCCCTCACCCAATCAAGGCACAGGACACCACTCAGCAGACAGGCTTCCCTCCCAATGTGTTTTTTTCTTTAAAACATGCAGCTCTCAGAAAGAGAGCCAGACACTTTCTTTCTTTTCACTGGCTCCCACTTGCTTTCTTTCTCTAACAAATCTTAAACTTTCTACTTAAAACTTTGACTTGCTGCATTGTGTGGATTCTTAGATGACTCCAACCTGATAAGATTTCTGAGAAATTTGGTTCTGAGACTTTCTGTGGGAGAATGGGAGATGAGAGATTCCTACTGTGCCATCATGCTGACACCTTTATTTCATTTTTAAAGAATTTTTCTAATAAAGATTCTTGGTTGATAGATTTTTTTCACTTTGCATATATCATTCCAGTGCCTTCTGGCCCTAATGGTTTCAGATGAGAAATTAAGTGTTCATCTTATTGATGCTCCCTTTTACATGAGTGGCTTCTCTCTTGCTGCATTCCATAGTCTCATGTTTTCTTTGTCATCATTTTGATTATGATCTGTATAGTTGTGGATATCCTTATGCTCCTCCCATTTGGAATTCTTTCAGCTTGCTGTATGTGTGTGTTAATGTTTTCCATCAGATTCTAGGCATTTTCAGCTGTCATATGTTCAAATATTTTTTTCCACTTTATCTCTCATCTACTTCTGGATCATGTATATTGGTATGCTTGATATTGCCCCATATATCTCTGAAGTTCTATTAATTTCTCTTCATATATTTCTTTCTCCTAAGACTGGATAGTTGATGCATTATGCAATTACTTCCCATTATCCCCTATACCCAACACTTGATAGTTATCATTTTTTTTATTTCTATGGATTTATCTATTCTGAATATTTCATGTAAATGGTTTCTTTCACTCAGCATAAGGTTTCTGTTGTTCATAAATGTTGTAATATATATCAGAACTTCATTCCTTTTTACACCTGAGTAATATTCTATTGTATGCATATACTGCAATTTGCTTATACATTCATCAGTTGAAGAATATGTAGAGTGTTTCAATCTTTTGCTTATTTTGACTATTAGTTCTTTCAACTTATGTGTAAAAGTTATTGTTTGAAAATTGTTTGAATATGTTTGAACATGCTTTCAATTATTTGAGGCATATAACTAAGGGTAGAATTTCTGGGTTGTATCATAAAATTCACTTTTGAACTTTTGGAGGTAGTGCCAAACTGTGTACCATAGCTGTATACAACATTACACATCCCTACCAGCAATGTGTAAGAGTTCCAATTTCTCCACACTTACCACACTTATTTTCCTTTTCCTTTTAAATAATAGCCATCCTAGTGGGTGTAAGGAAGCATCTCCTTGTGCTTTTGATTTGCATTTCCTTAATGACTATATTTTCATGTGCTTATTGGCCATTTATATGTCTTCTTTGGAGAAATGTCTGTTCTAGTCTTTGCCCATTTTTAAATTGGGCTTTTTCCCTTTGTTGAGTTGTAAGTGTTCTTTCTATATTCTATACATTAGACCCTTATCAGATATAAGATTTGTAAATACTTCTACCACTCTGTTGGTTGTCTTTTCACTTGCTTGATAATAACCTTTGATGTGCTAAAGTTTTTTTTATTTTGATGATGTCCAACTTGTATTTTTCTTGTTTTATTCCTGTTTATAGTATCATACCTAAGAATACACTGTCAAATACAAGGTCTTGAAAAGTTACTCTCAATTTTGTTCTGCTTTATTTTTTAGCAGTTATATTTATGCCATTGATTCATTTTGAGTTAATTTTTGAATATTATTTGAGGAAAGAGATGAACTTCATTCTTTTTTCATAGATATAAATGTTATCAGTATCATTTGGTGAAGAGACAATTCTTTCCACAATGAGTTGTCTTGCACCCTTGTCAAATATCAACTGACAATGGGTGTATGGATTTATTTCTGAACTTTCAAGTATAGTCCATTGGTCTATGTGTCTGTCTTGATGCTAGTACCACACAGTTTTCATTATTGTGATTCTATTAAATTTTGAAATTTGGAGGTGTGAGGCCTCCCACATTTTTCTTCTTCAAGGTTGATTTGGCTATTCAGGACCACTTGTGATTCCACATGGATTTTAAGGTTGTGTTTTCCATTTCTTCATAAAAGGCTTTTGTAATTTTGATAGGGATTCCAGTGTATCTATAGACCAGCTTGGGAATGTGGCTATCTTAACAATATTAAATTTTCCAATCCATAGAGAGTAAATGCATTTCAATTTATGTCTTCTTTAATTTTCATCAGCAATATTTTAGTTAGTGTACAATGCTTTAACTTTCTTGGTTAGAAGTTTTGCTAGATGTTTTTGTCCTTTGGGTGCTATTTTAAATGTTATTTTTTCCTTTAGGTATTGTTCTATTGTGAATTGAAACACAACTGAATTTTTATTGATGCTTTATGCTGCATCCTTGTAGAATTAACTTTTTAATTCTAGTAAGTTTTTATGGATTAACTGGGATTTCCTCTATATAAAATCATGTCATCTACAAATAGAGATACTTTAACAACTTCCTTTTGAATATGGATGCCTATTATTTGTTTTCCTTGCATAATTACTCCAGCTAAATCTTCTAGTTCAATGTTGAATAGAAGTGATGAAAATAGGCTTTCTTGTATTATTCCAGATTTTAGATTCATTTCCTAATCTTAGAAAACTTTCAGAATTACACCACTGAGTATGATATTAGCTGTAGTTTTTAAAATAAATGTGCTTTATCATATTGAGGAAGTTTGCTTCTATTCCTTTTGAGTGTTTCTATCAGGAAAATGTTGGATATTATCAAATATCTTTGCTTTTTAAGCTGATCATGTGATTTCTTCTTTCATTTTATTTATATTATGTACTACACTGTTTTCCTTATGTTGAATCACACTTGCATGATGTATGATCATTTTAGCATGGTGTTGATTTGATTTGATAGGATTTTGTTGATAATTTTTGCATCTATATTCATAACAGTTTGGCCTCTAGTTTTCTTTTCTTGTTGTGTCTTTGTTTCTCTTTAGTATAAAGGTAATACTGGCATTGAAGAGTGAGTTAAAAAGTATCCCTTCCTTTTCTATATCTTGCAAGAGTTTAAGAAGCATTGGTATTTATTCTTCTTAAATGATTGGTAGAATTCAAAAGTGAAGTCATGTAGTCCTGGGCTTTTCTTTGTTGTGTGGTTGTCAATAGCTGATTCAATCTATTTGTTATTTATATTGAGATTTTCTGTTTACTCCTGAGTAACTTGGATGTTTTTATGAATTTTTCCATGTATACTGGCATGCACTAGTTCATAGTATTCTCTCATTATCCTTTTACTGTTTGTAAGGTTGGTAGTAATATCTCCACTTTTAGTTCTGGTTTTGTTTATATGACTCATCCCTTTTTTTCTTATTTAGTTTAGCTGATGTTTTATCAACATTGTTGATCATTTCTAAGAATCAACTTTTAGTTTGGTTGATACTCTCTATTGTTTTTCTAGTATCCATTTCAGTTAGTCCTGCTTTAATCTTTTGATTTCATTCCTTCTGATAGCTTTGGTTTAGTTTGCTCTTTTGTTCTAGTTCCCTAATGTGTGTAGCTAGGTAATTGATTTGAATTCCTTCTTTTTTTTTAATGTAGGCCTTTGCAGCTATTGAGTTCTCTTTAAGGAATGTTTTTGCTGCATTCTATAATTTTTAGTATGCTGTGTTTTTCATTTAATTTGTCTCAAAATATTTCCTTATTTCTCTTATGATTACTTCTTTGATTCATTCCTTATTTTAAAATGAGTTGTTTGATTATGACATGTGATTATCCCATTTTTCCTCAATATATTTTAGTACTCTAGTGTGTATTTGCCTAAAATTATGAAATCTTTAATTTTTAATTAAATTGTCCTATGTTTTGTTTTTGTTTCCATTTGTCTCAAACTATTTTCTTATTTCCCTTTTGATTTCTTCTATAACCCACTGGTTGTTGAAAAAATGTTTAATTAGAACATATTTGTGATTTCCCCATTTTTCTCTCTGTTACTGATTTATAGCTTCTATTCATTTTTGTCAGAGGGATGCATTTTATTATTTCAATGATTTAAAATATGGTCTCTCATGGAGAATGTTCCATGTGTTGTGAGGAGAATGTTCATTCTGGTATGGGGGTGGAGTGTTCTGTTTTTATTTCTGTTAGAACACATTGGTTTATAGTGCAGTTCAAGAGCTCTGTTTCCTAATTTATAACTGTCTGAATGTTCCATCCATTATTGGAAGTGGAGTATTTAGTTGCAAATACTTTCAGTTTTCTCCCTTCAATTTTATTAGTGTTTGCTTTATATATTTTGGGGTTGCATCATTTGATTTGTGTATGTTTATAATTCTTAAATCTTTTTTACTTACACTTTTATCAATATATAATGACTTTTTTGTTTCCTGTAACAATTTTGCCTTAAATTTTGTATTTTTCTATTATTAGTATTGTCACCTCAGATCTTTTGGTTACTGTTTGCATAGAATATCCTTGTCTATTCTTTCACTTGCAATCTATTTGTGCCAGTGAATCTGAAGTGGACATGTTTTATACAGAATATATTGGGAACATTCTAAAATTCATTCTGCCAATTGTTCTCTTTCAATTGATCAGTTTGTTCCATTTACATTTAAACTGGTGACATATAAGAAGTTTTTAGGCCTGCATTTGCTATTTATGTTCCCTATGTCATACACATTTTATTAGACTTTATTTTGCAGAGAATTTTTAGGTTTACATTTCAAAAAATACAGTATTCTCATATACACTGTTTCAGTTTACTAAAGCTGGCAGAGTGTAATATGCTAGAAATCAGCTGGCTTTTACAATGGGGATTTATTAGTTTATGAATTTGCAGTTCTAATGCCATGAAAATTTCCCAATTAAGGTATCAAGAGGATGATACCTTTTCTGAAGAAAGTCCACTGGCATCCAGGATTCCTCTTCCAGATAACAAGGCACATGGCTGACATCTGCTGACCCTTCACTCTCAGGTTTCAATGTTTTCAACACCTGGTTCCAGTGGCTTCCTCTCTGAGTTTCTGTGGGTCCTTTCTTAGACTCTCCTGGGCTTTTCTTTCTTTGCAAGGTCTCTCCAATCTTCTATGGGTGTTTCACTCCAAGCTCTCATGTTTTTTTCTCTCTGAGCTCTTCTGGCTTTTTCTGTCTTTTATCCTCATACAGGATTCCAGTCAAGGATTAAGAAAAATCTTGAATGGAGTGGGTCACATCTCAATTGAAATAAACTAACCCAAAATTCCCACCCACAACAGGTCTGCAACCATAAGAATGGATTAAAAGAACATGGCCATTTTTTGATGCATTACAGCTTCAAACTAGTACACCCTCTCTTCCTCACAGAGTTGCTCCTGTTATTAACACCGTACATTAGAATGGTACATTTGTTTGTATTGATGATCCAATATTGATACATTATTATTAACAAGTCCATAGTTTTCATTAGGGATCTTTGGGCTGGAAAGACTTATGAGTCTTGACAAATACATACTATCATATATCCAATATTATAGCATAATACCATGCTATAATATCATAATATACAGAATAGTTACAGTGCCCAAAAATCTCCTGTGGTCTCCCTATTCATCCCTATCCATTCTCTCAAAATGCTGGCAGCAACCATAATTTTTACTGTCTCTATAATTTTGCTTTTTACAAAATGTCATATAGTTGGACTCATACAAGATGTGATCTTTCAGACTGATTTCTTTTACTTAGCAATATGCATTTACAGATTCTCCATATCTTTTGGCTGCTTGGTAGCTAATTTCCTTTTATTATTGAATAGTACTCCATTGCATGGATGTTCCACAGTTATTTTATCCATTCATGTATTAAGGGATATCTTGGTTGTTTCCAATTTATTGACATTATGAATAAAGCTGCTATATTTGTGTGGACATAAGTTTCCAAATCTTGTGGTTAAATACCTGAGAGCATGTTTCCTGCATCATGTGATAAGGCTTTATTCTTTGTAAGAAACTGTGAAACTGTATTGAAAACAGCGGGCCATTTCTCATTTCCACTAGCAATGAATGAGAGTTCCTACTGCTCCACATCCTCATCAGCATTTTGTATTATCAGTGTGTAGTGGTATCACATTGTTGCTTTAATTTGAAATTTGCTAATGACATATGAATGTGATTGCCTTTTAATGTGCTTATTTTCCATCTATATTTGGTCTTTAGTGAGGTGTCTGTTCTGACTTTTGCCAATTTTTAATTGGTTTATTTTCTTAGTTTTGATTTTTAAGAATCTTTTCATTTTTGGATACAAGTCCTTTATCAAAGATGTGTTTTGCAAATATTTTCTCCCAAACTGTGTCTTTTATTTTAATTCTCTAAATAGCATTTTTCATACAGCAGAAGTTTTTAATTTTAATGAAATACAACTTATGTTTTTTTCATAGAACCAGCTTTTAGTGTGGTGTCTAAAAAGACATTGTCCAAAACAAGTCACCTAGATTTTCTATATCATGTAGAATTTCTATATATTTTTCCATTTTATATTATGATTTATTTTGTCATTTTTTTCTAAAAGGTGTAAGGTCTGTATAGATTCATTTTCTTCCATGTGGATGTCTAGTTGTTCCTGCAGCAACTATTGAAAAGGCTTTTCTTTGTCCATTGAATTGCCTTTGTTCCTTTGTCAAAGTTCAATTGACTATATTAATGTGGGTGTACTACTGGGCTCTATAATCTCTGTTGAACTATTGGTCTGTTCTTTCCCCAAGTGTCTTGATTATTTAATTTTAAAGAATGTGTTGAAGTAAGTTTTCAGACTTTGTCTTTCAATATTGGATTGGGTATTCTGGTTCTTTGCTTTTCCAAATAAACTTTTGAATAAGTTTGTCAAAGTCACAGTTTCAGTTTGCTAAAGTTTCCAGAATACAATATACCAGAAATGGATTGGCATTTTCAATAAAGATTTATTAGGTTGCAAATTAACAGTTCTAAGCCCATGGAAATGTCCCAATTAAGGCATCAAGAGGTAGATAACTTCCCTGAGGAAAGGCCTATGCCATCTGGGGTTCCTTTGTCACATGGGAATGCACATGGTTGGCCCTCCTGAACCTTCTCTCACAGGTTTAGCTTCTGGTTTCAGTGACTTTCTCCAAAATGTCTCTGGGCTTCTGTCTAAGCTCCTGAGGATTCTTGCTTGCTTCTCCCAGAGGCAAGCTCTGGATTACAATCTTAGCTTGTTTCCATAATGTCTCTCTCAGATTCTCCATGTTGATTCTGGTTTAAAGGATTCTGGGACAGGATTAGACCCACCAGGAATTGTGTGGGTCATATCTCCATGGAAACAACTTAATGAAAATGTCTCACCCAACAATGGATTTGCCCCAAGATTGGATTAGAAGAACATGGCTTTTCTGGGGCACATAACAGGTCCTAACCAGCACATCCCACCCTCAGGACCCCCAAAAGACATGTTCTTTCCATATTCAAAATGCATTAATTCCATTACAATATCACAAAAACTTAAATCATTTCAGTATCAACAGATAAGTACAAAGTCTTATTAAAATCAGTTATAGATGTGGTTTCTCCTAAGGTAACATTCTCCACTGTCTTTGGACCTGTGAAATTTAGAACAAGTTATCTGCTTCCAATATGCAAATGAGTGGTAGTTATAGGATAAATTTTCCTTTGCCATAGTGAGAAAATGGAAGGAAAACTATGGTCACAGGACCCAAACAGTTCCTAAAACCCGCAGGGCAGACTCCATTAGATTTCAAAGTCTTAGAGTCATTTACAGAGTGATGCTTTATCCTCATGGCTTGACAGGGTGGGAGTCCCACTTTTTCCAAGGGCTTACACAGCAGCCCTATTCTCTCCAAATGCTGGGGTGATTGCTCCAATATATACAAATATTGGGGAAATCACCTTGTTCTCAGACCCAAACTTCTCAAGCATCAGGACAGCACCCAGGCTCTGCCATCTCCAGGTACAGGTTTCTCCCTTCCTGAACAGTGGGGTGGTGGACAGGCTTTCCCCAATCCCCAGGTAATGTGTTCCATATTCTCTGAAATCCTAGGCAAACTCATCATCTCCACATGCGTGGGTGTTCTGCTCTTCTGGCCCATGTTTTCTTGACTTCTGACCTTGGTTTCCATGGTTCTGCCTTCCCTGAAGAAATTTTTCTTTCAATCTGTCAATTTTCTTCCCTTTTAGTGCAGACTGTCAGTGGTTCCATTCATACAGATCTCAAAAAAATTTGTTGGGTTGGCATGCAACATACAGGGGTCAAAACTTTCAGACAATAGGACTTTCCACAAATCCTTCCTGGATAACTTCATCCCCAATCTTGGCTTGTACTGAAATGGCTGGCTGGTTCCAGGTTTCATTGAATCCTCATCTGGGGCATTATCCTCTGGTGTCTCACTTTCTGGAATCCCAGAATTCTCCAGACCATCAATTTCTATTTTTTTTTTGTACCCAAGAGTATGGTTTTCAGCTTTTTTCTTTCCTTTCACATTTCAATAAAAGCTGCAAGAAGTCAGGCTGTGTTTTCCACTTTTAGTCTGATAATTTCTTCAGCTAAGTATCTCAGCTCATCACTTTCAAATTCTGCCTTCCATTTGATGCCAGGACTCAATTTTGCAAAATTCTCTACTAGTTTAAAATGAGGATCACCTTTCTTCCAGTTTACAATGACACATTCATTATTTCTGTTTAAGGCCTCCTCAGAAGTATCTTTAGAGTCCATATTTAGACCAACAATCTCTTCAAAACAATCTAGGCCTTTTCCATCAAGTTCTTCACAATTCCTCTGGAATCTTCTCCTTATCCATTTAAAAAGATAATCCAACATGTTTGCTATTTGCAGAGTCAGCAGCACCCCACTTCTCTGGTACCATCTAGAGAATGATGTTTTGTTCTCTGGGCCTGATTGAGGGGTGGTCCTACCCTTTCCAACTTCTTGCACAGTGGTGATGCTCTCTCTGAATACTAGGGTGAAAGAGGCTAGGATCTAGAAAACAAACTTCATCAAGCATTGTGCTGGCAACTATATTCTCTCCATTCTTTGAGGCATCTGAGAAAACTAGGGTGATAACTGTCTTCCTGAACAGTGGTGAAGAATGCTCACCCATTCCAAGTGCCAGGGCATACTCACCCTGTCCACACACATGGGTGGAGCTCTATTGGCCTGAAGAAATATCTTTGGTCCACACCTCAGTTTTGATGTTTCTTTCTTTGAAGTCATTTCTCTTCAATCTGTCCTTTTTCTCTCCCTTTTGGTCCAGGCTGGCAGTGGTTCTGTTCATATAGATCTCACAACAAAACTTGTTTCACATGTAGTACACAGGGGTCCAAACTGTCAAACAAAAGAACTTTCCAGAAATCCTTTCTGGATAACTGCATTTCCAATACTGACACATTTAAATGGCTCACTGGTTCCATGTTCAGTTAAATCATCACATTCTCTGGGGTCTCATTTTATGAAAGTGCAGAATTTTTGAAACCTTGATTTCTGGTTTCTATGTGCACAGGAATTCAGTTCTCAGCTGATCACTCTCCTCCCTCATGTTACTGTAATCTGCATGGAGAAAGAGGCTGTACTTTCCACATTTAGCTTCAAAATCCCCTCAGCTAAATATCCAACTCCATCACCCTCAAATTCTGCCTTCTATCTGACTTTAGTACTCAATTTTGTCAAATTTTCTGTCATTTTAAGACAATGGTCACTGTGGGGAAAAGTGGCAAAATAGGGAGTTACACAACTCATTCCTTCTCCAAAAAAGGTAGCAGACATGCATAAACTGCCTGTAACAACTGTTCTGGAGCTCTGGAGGACATGGGAACACTGTACAGCATCTAGGAAATAGCTGCATGGAGAGACTGAGAAACTGCAGTAAAAAATTGTGATCAACTCATTATACAGTAGCTGCTGGTGCCCATTCCTGACTCTTGAAACAGAACATCTAAGGTCCAGTCCCTGGTTGGCTTCTGTGAACAAAGAGAAATGTGGAAGCAAGCATTTGCCTCCAAGAACAAAGTGGGGAGGCATGGCTGAGTAATGGTCACATATTTTGATCAGTGACTTTAGAACACTGGGTCCTGGCTCTAAACCACTGTTTTGGCCTGCCTCAGACAAGAATTACTGTGACCTTGTTTTCAACTGCACCCTATCAGGGTCACAGGCAGTGGAGATTTAAAGATTCAGAGCTTCCTTAAGGCTGTGGGACAGTATGCTGAAGAGCACAGGAAAATGCAGCTTCAGAGAGCCATCACAGTCTTCCTGCCATCCTTCATGCCCCCTCTGCAGAGCTCTTTGGATGCAACTCTCACCCTATAATGGGTTCCTGAACCTGATTTAGCTGGGAAATATTGACTTCAGAAAGTCCTCTCCGTGGTAACCCTCCTCCCAGAATTTTCCCTCTAGGCAAAAGGAGAGTTAAAAAGTATAAAGGCAAAACTAAAGCAAACAGAACACATCAAGATTATCAGAAAAAGAAGGAACAGATTAAAAGAAGTCTTCTGGGTGTGAAACAATTGCACAAATAGTGCAGTCCTAGAAATTGAACCACATACTCAGAGTAAGAATAAGATGAAGAAGAGCTGAATCAATTTGTTTGGTTAAAGACTGGCAATTCTAAAGGTCTAAAATAAGTTGAACCAAGTGTCAAAGAAGAGCCTTAACACAAAGCCAATCAACAATAAAACCCCAGGCAAGAGAGAGAAACTGAATTTCAGAGTAAACTCATCAAGATAATCAGAGGCCTAGACATCAGCAAAAAATTGCATCATACTAAGAAACAGGAAGATATAGCCCAGTCAAAGGAACAAGTTAAAAAGTTGGAGGAAATAAAAAATTTGGAAAAACTAATTAAAAATGTTCAAACAAACTTTCTAAATCAATTCAAGGAGATGAAGGAAAACATGGCTAAAGAGATAAAGGATAGTAAGAAGATGCTGGGTGACCATAAAGAAGAATCTGAAAACATGCAAAGGAAAATAATGGAACTTATGGAAATAAAAGGCAAAAGAGAATTTATTAAAAATACACTAGATGCATATAGCAGCATATTAGAACAGGCAAATACACCTTGGGTTTTATCCCACTTATCAAGGATGTTTAAAGACAGGAAAATCAAATAATATAATAAACCACATTAACAAACCAAAGGGAAAGAAACACATGATCATCTTAATTGACTTAGAAAAGGCATTTGAAAAAATCCAGCATCAATTCTTGATAAAAGCACATTGAAAGGTAGGGATTGAAGGAAATATCATCAAGATGATAAAGGACATATATAAAAACTCCACAACTAATATCATATTTAATGATGAAAGACTGAAAACTTTCCCTCAAAGTTCTGGAACAAGTAAAGGATGCTCACTGTTGTTACTGCTATTAAACATTGTGCCAGAAGTTCCAGCTGCAGCAGTTAGTCAAGGAAAAGAAACTGGAATGGAAGTGAAACTTTCCCTATTTGCACATGGCATGATCCTATATGGATAAAGTCCTGAAAAATCTACAAAAAAGCAATTAGAGCCAATAAATGAGTTCATCAAAATGGGATACAATATTAACACACAAAAATTAGTAGTGTTTGTATACACTAGTAAAGAGCAATCTGAGGAGGAAATTTAAAAATCAATTTACAATAGCACTAAAAGAATCAAATATCTATTAATAAATTTAACCAGGGATGTAAAGGACTAGTACACAGGGAACTATAAAACATTCCTAATGATATCAAAGAAGACCTAAATAAATGGAAGGGCATTTCATGTTCAGGATTGGAAAACTAAATATTGTTAAGATGTCAATTATACTCATATTGATTTACATATTCAATCTAATCCCAATCAAAATTCCAACAGCTGACTTTCAGAAATGGGAAAGGCAATTATGAGATTTATTTGAAAGGGATTTGGGGAGCCTAGAACCAAAAAAGTGTTGTCTATATTGTGCATGAGACTGTCGACCAGAGTGACCTCTGAGCTCCTTTTGGAATCTCTTGGTCACTGTAGCTTATTTCATTTCCTTTCACATCCCCCTTTTGGTTAAGATTTCCTCTATCCCATGATGCCAGGTCTATGTTCCTCCCTGGGAGTCATATTCCATGCTGCCAGGGAGATTTGCTCCCCTGGGTGTCTGATCCCATGTAGGGGGGAGGGCAGTAATTTCACTTGCCAAGTTGGCTTGGCTAGAGAGAGGGCCACATCTGAGAAACAAAGAGGTATTTGGGAGGAGGCCTTTAGGCACAATTATAGGGAGGCCTAGCCTCTCCTTTGCAACAGTCTTCCCAAGGGTAAGTCCTGTGCTAGAGGGCTCACCTATCAAACCATCAGTCCCCTATATCTGTGAGCATATTAGCAACCATCAAGGTGGGGAAGCACAATACCCCTGCATTCTCCACTAGCTCCTCAAGGGGGCTCTGCATGTTTTCTTCATTGTTTTTTTAATTAACTCTTTTTTTAAATCAACTGTATAAAAAATTCGAAATATTTAAACATTTAAAAAACATACAGTAAAAAACTTTTCAAACACAGCATAACAAGGGAGTAAGAAAAAGACAATTAACCTAAGATAACTACTTTACTTCCAGCATGTTCCTATTCTACCCCAAGAAAGTAACCTAATATAGCAAAATTTCTGTGAACTTGTTCCTACTATACCCATGAGAAATTAACAGACCACAGTCTTCCTGGGCCTTCCCAGAATGTTAAATTTACCCATGATAGCTTATCTGTTCTTATTGGATTATTGTTCCCCCTTTCTTAATTGCTCTCTATCACTAGTTCCCCTACATTCTACCTTATAAACCATTCATTTTACATTTTTCAATGTTCACATTAGTGGTAGCATATAATATTTCTCTTTTTGTGCCTGGCTTATTTTGCTCAGCAAAATATGTCTTCAAATTTCCTCCATGTTGTCACATGATTCATGACATCGTTCCTCTTCTTACTGCTGTGTAGTATTCCATTGTGTGTATATATGACATTTTATTTATCCACTCATCTGTTGAAGGACATTTGGGTTGTTTCCATCTCTTAGCAATTGTGAATAATGCTGCTATGAACATCAGCATGCAGATATCTGTTTGTGTCATTGCTTTCAGATCTTCTGGGTATATACTGAGAAGTGCAATTGCTGGATCGAAAGGTAACTGTATATCTAGTTTTCTAAGGAAGTCCCAGACTGACTTCCACAGTGACTGAACCATTATACAGTCCCATCAACAATGAATAAGATTTCCAATTTCCCCACATCCTCTCCAGCATTTGTAGTTTCCTGTTTGTTTAATGGCAGCCATTCTAATTGGTGTGAGATGGTATCTCATTGTGCTCTTAATTTGCATCTCTCTAACAGCTAGTGAAGCTGAACATTTTTTCATGTATTTCTTGGCCATTTGTATTTCCGCTTCAAAGAACTGTCTCCTCAAATCTTTTGCCCATTTTATAATTGGGCTGTCTGTACTGTCATTGAGTTGTAAGATTTCTTTATATAGGCAAGATATCAATCTTTTGTTAGATACATGGTTTCCAAAATTTTTCCCATTGAGTTGGCTGCCTCTTTACCTTTTTGACAACCTCCTTTGAGGTACAGAAACTTCTTAGCTTGAGGAGTTCCAATTTATCTATTTTTCCCTTTTGTTGCTTGTGCTTTGGGTGTAAGGTTCTAGGAAGTGGCCAGCTAATACAAGGTCTTTAAGAGATTTCCCTACATTTTCTTCTAGGAGTTTTATAGTATTGTCTTTTATATTGAGATCTTTGATCCACTTTGAGTTAATTTTTGTGTAGGCTATGAGGTAAGAGTCCCGTTTCACTCTTTTGGATATGGATATCCAACTCTCCCAGCCCCATTTGTTGAAAAGACTGTTATGTCCCAGTTCAGTGGCTTTGGGGGCCTTATCAAAGATCAGTCAACTGTAGGTCTGGGGGTCTATCTCTGAATTCTCAATTCTATTCTATTGATCAATATGTCTATCTTTGTGCCAATACCATGCTGTTTTGACAATTGTGGCTTAATAATAATCTTCAAAGTCAAGGAGTGTAAGTCCTCCCACTTCTTTTTTCTTTTTAGTGTCTTTAGCAATTTAAGGCATCTTCCCTTTCCAAATAAATTTGATTACTAGCTTTTCCAAGTCTGCAAAGTAGGTTGTTGGAATTTTGATTGGGATTGCATTGAATCTGTAGATGAGTTTGGGTAGAATTGACATCTTAGTGACATTTAGCCTTCCTATTCATGAACGTGGAATATTTTTCCATCTTTTAAGGTCCTCTTCTATTTCTTTTATTAGCGTTATGTAGTTTTCTTTGTGTAGGTCTTTTACATCTTTGGTTAAGTTTATTCTTGGTACTTGATTTTTTTAGTTGCTATTGAAAATGGTATCTTTATCTTGAGTGTCTCTTCAGTTTGTTTGTTTCTAGCATATAGAAACATTACTGACTTATGTGCATTAATCTTGTATCCCACTACTTTGCTAAATTTGTTTATGAGCTCTAATAGCTTTATCATTGATTTCTCAGGGTTTTCCAGATATAAGATCATATCATCTGCAAACAATGACAGTTTTACTCCTTCCTTTCCATTTTGGATGCCTTTTATTTCTTTGTCTTGCCAGATTGCCCTGGCAAGCACTTCCAGCACAATGTTGAATAACAGTGGTGATAGTGGGCCTCCTTGTCTTGTTCCTGTTCTTAGATGGAAGGCTTTCAGTCTCTCACCATCAAGTACTATGCTGGCTGTGGGTTTTTCATATATGGTCTTTATCATATTGAGGAAGTTTCCTTCAATTCCTACCTTTTGAAGTTTTTTTTTGACAAAAAGGGGTGTTGGATTTTGTTGAATGATTTTTCAGCATCTATTGTGATGATCACTGGATTTTTCTCTTTTGATTTGTTAATGTGTTGTAATACATTGATAGATTTTCTTATGCTGAACCATCCTTGCATGTCTGGAATGAATCCCACTTGATCATGGTGTATGATTATTTTAATTTGTCTTTGGATTCAATTTGTAAGTATTTTTTTGTGAGAATTTTTGCATCTGTAGTCATTAGGGAGATGGGCCTGTAGTGTTCCCTTTTTGTAGCATCTTTGCCTGGTTTTGGTGTCAGATTGTTGTTAGCTTTATAAAATGAGTTACATAGTGTTCCATTTTCTTCAATGTTTTGAAAGACTTTAAGTAAGATTGGTGCTAGTTCTTTTTGGAAAGTTTGGTAGCATTCCACTGTGAAGCCATCTGGTCCTGGGCATTTATTTGTGGGAAGATTTTTGATGACTGATTGGATCTCTTTGTTTGTGACTGTTTGGTTGAGGTTTTGTCTTTCTTCTCTGTTCAGTCTAGGTTGTTCATGTCTTTCCAGGAAATTGTCCATTTCCTCTATACTATCCAGTTTGTTGGCATATAATTTTTCATATTATCATCTTATAATTTTTTAAGTTTCTTTGGGATCCAAAGTACTGTCACCTTTCTCATTCATTTTGTTTATATGAGTCTTTATTTTTGATTTTGTCAGTCTAGCTAGGGGCTTGTCACTCTTGTTGATCTTCTCAAAGAACCAACTTTTGGTGTTATTTATCCTCTCTTATTTTTTTGTTCTCTATGTCATTTATTTCTGCTTTAATCCTTGTTATTTCTTTCCTTCTGCTTGGTTTAGGATTGCTTTGTTGTTCATTTTCTAGCTTCTTCAATTGATCCATTAGTTCTATGATTTTGGCTTTTTCTTCCTTTTTAATATATGCATTTAGTGCTACAAATTTCACCCTGAGTACTGCCTTTGCTGCATCCCATAGGTTTTGGTATGTTGTGTTCTCATTTTCATTCATCTCTATATATTTAGCAATTTCTCTTGCTATTTCTTCTTTAACCCACTGATTGTTTAGGAGTGTGTTGTTTAACATCCAGATAATTGTGAATTTTCTAAGTTTCTGATGGTTATTTTCTTCTAATTGTATTCCATTGTGGTCAGAGAACATGCTTTGAATAATTCCACATTTTTTAAATTTATAGTTGCTTGTTTTATGTCCCAGCATAAGGTCTATTCTGGAGAAAGTTCTATGAACACTAGAGAAGAATGTTTGTCCTGGTGATTTGGGATGTAATGTTCTACATATGTCTATTAAATCCAATACATTTATCAGATTGTTTAGCTTTTCAATTTCCTTCTTGGTCTTCTGTCTGGGTGATCTACCTATTGGAGAAAGTGATGTGTTGAAGTCTCCCACAATTATTGTTGAAACATCAATTGCTTCCTTTAGTTTTGCCAGTGTTTGTCTCATGTGTTTTCTGGCACCTTGATTGGGTGCATAAACATTTATGATTGTTATTTCTTCTTGTTGAATTCCCCTTTTATTAGTATGTAGTGGCCTTCTTTGTCTCTCATAACATCCTTGTATTTAAAGTCTATTTTATCTGAGACTAATATTGATACCCCTGCTTTATTTTGGTTGTAGCTTGCATGAAATATATTTTCCACCCTTTCACATTCAATTTCTTTGTTTCCCTGTGTCTAAGATGAGTCTCTCATATGGAACATATTGATGGTTCATTTTTTTTAATCCATTCTGTGAATCTACCTTTTAATTGGGGAGTTTAAATCATTTAAATTCAACATTATTACCAAGAATGCATTTCTTGAATCAGCCACCTTATCCTTTGGATTATGTTTGTCATATATATTTTTCCCTCTCTCTATTAATGTCCTTTAAGATACCCATACTGAATCTCTTTAGTACTGAACCTTTCTCTATATCTCTCTCTCCTTCCTTTGTTTCTCTGTCTGTAGGGCTCCCTTTAGTGTCTAAAGTAGTGCAGTACCTTGTTAGCAAATTCTCTCAGCATTTGTTTGTCTCTGAAAAATTTAAGCCCTCCCTCAAATTTGAAGGAGAGCTTTGCTGGATGAAGAATTCTTGGTTGGCAATTTTTCTTGTTCAGGATTTTAAATATGTCATGCCACTGCTTTTTCACCTCCATGGTGACTACTGAGTAGTCAATACTTAGTCTTATGCTGTTTCCTTTGTATGTGGTGAACTGCTTTTCTCTTCCTGCCTTCAGAACTTGCTCCTTCTCTTCCATATTTGTTGGTGTGATGAGAATATGTCTTGGAGTGTGTTTATTTGTATTTATTCTCTTTGGAGTTTGCTGGCCATTTATGATTTGTGTATTTATGGTGTTTAGAAGATTTGGGAAGTTTTCCCCAACAATTTCTTTGAATACTCTTCTAGACTTTAACTTTCTCTTCCCCTTCTGGAACAGTGATGAATCTTATATTTGGATGTTTTCTGTTATCTATCATATCCCTGAGGTTCTTTTTGAGTTTTTCAATTTTTTCCCCATTCTTTGTTTTTCTCTTTCATTTTCCATTCTGTCATGTTCCAGGTCACAGATTCATTGTTCAGCTTTCTCTAGTCTTGCACTATGAGTAACCAGAATCTTTTGAATTTGGTCAACATTTTCTTTAATTTCCATAAGATCATCTATTTTTTTTATTTACTATTGCAATTTCTTCTTCATGCTCTTCTAGGGTCTTCTTGATGTCCTTTATACCCTGTGACATGCTCTTCTTCATGTCCTTTATATCTTGTGCCATGGTCTCATTGCTCATCTTTAGTTCTTTGATTAATTGCTCCAAGAACTGTCTCCTCTGATCTTTTGGGTGCTTGGGCTTGGGATATCCATATTGTCCATTTTTTTTATATGCTTTAAAATTTTGTATTGTTTTTGGCCTCTTGGCATTTGCTTAACTTAGGGTTCTTTTAGGATTTGTGGATGAATTAAAACACTTTTCTCTGCTTTGTCATATTTACAGCTTTGTGAAGTACCCTTTAACTAACCAGCAGGTGGCATCTGTGAGCCACCTTTTTGCCTGAAGCCAGTTCTCCCCCACTTTGTCTTTGTGGTGAGTGGGGGTGTGAGTCTTGTGGGGTCCAATTGGTGTACAAAGTTTGTGTGTGTTGTTGATGTTTCCTGCCCTGTATATGGGGTGTGTGTCTGGGTGGTGAGGGAATGGGGGCTGATCTAACAATCAAATCTCCCTGGTGTTCCTGGATATTTAAAGTTGTCTCAATAGTCTAATCATTCAGTTCAGTCCTGCCCCAGTTTGTCTCTGCCACTGACACATGAGTCCTTGGTATTGGCATATGGCCCCTCAGACTTGTGAGTGGGTCCCTCTTCCAGGCCACACACCCACAGATCCTTTGTTGTGGGATGACTGTGCTATGTCACAGGTGACTGCCATCACCTCAGGGTGGTTCTGGGCTGCAGGGCTGTCCAATTGATATTTAAATGGTTTGCCATGTCCACTCTACTGGAACATAATCATCTATTCAACAAATGGTGTTGGGAGAAATAGATATTCATATCTAGGGAATGAGTGATGGTCTTTATCTCACATAGTATAATAAAATTAACTGAAAATGGATCAAAGACCTAAATAAAAGAGGCTGGACCATAAAACTCCTGGAAGAAAATTTAAGGAAGTATTTTCAATATCTTGTGGTGGGTAATGTTTGTTAGACTTTATACCCAAAGCACAAACAATGAAAGAAAAAAATAGGTAAATAGGATCTTTTGAAATTTAAATAAATTTCTGCTTCAAAGGACTTTGTCAAGAATGTGAAAATGCTGCCTACTCAGGGAGAAAATACTTGGAAAACATATATCCAATGAAGTTTAATATTCAGAATATATAAAGAAATCCTAGAATTCAACAATAAAAAGGCAAACAACCCAATTAAAATCTGCAAAAGACTTGGAAAGAAAATTTTCCAAAGAAGCTGAAGAATTGCATATACCTGTTTATCAAAGAGGAATTACAAATGGATAAAAAGTACATGAAAAGTTGCTCAACATCAACAGCAGTTAGGGAGATGAAAACCAAAACTACAATGAGATAACATTTCACAAGAAATGAAGATGAGGGAACACTTTGAAACTGCTCTATGAAGCCTGAATCTTGCTAATACAAAGGCAGATAAAGATATCACAAGTAAAGAAAATTACAGATCAATATCCTTTATGAATATAATGCAAAATCCTCAATAAAATGTTAGCAAACCAAATCCAACAGAAATTAAAAAAATTACACATATGATCAAGGTATGCAAGGGTTGTCAAACATAAGAAAACAAACTAAATTAATATACCGTATTAATATAATGAAGAAAAATACCACATGATCATCTCAACTGATGAAGAAAAGGCATTTGCAAAATGCAGCAATGCTTCTTGATAAAAACTCTTAGAAAACTAGTAATAGAAGGAAACTGCATCTTCACAACAAAAGGCATTCATAAAAAGCTCACAACTAACATACTCAATTGAGAAAGGCTGAAAGTTTTCCCTTTATGATCAGAAACAAAGCAAAGATGCCCACTGTCACCACTGGTATTCAACATTGTACTGGAATTTCCTGCAAGAACAATTAGACAAGGAAAAAAAGTATCCAAATTGGAAAAGAAGTAAAATTTTCCCTATTTTTACATAACATGAACCTATATTTAGAAAATACTGAAGAAGTTTCAAGAAAGCTACTAGAGGTAATGTTTAACTTCTTGGCTGCTAAAACAAATGGTATACAATAGGTTGACTTTGCAGGAATTTATTGCCACACAATTTCAGAGGCCAAAAAGCTTGCTTCCCTCCAGGATTGGTAGCTTCTGACTGGCTGGCTATCTTTGAGGTTCCTTGGCTTTCCTATCATATGGCAATGCACATGGTGGCATCTTCTTTCTCTTCTGTGTTCTGTTGACTTCCATCTTTTTCCTGCCACCCCAATAGCTTCTCTATCTGTGGCCTTCTCTATAAGACTACCAGTAGTACAATTAAGACCAATCCTGATTCAGTTGCACCACAGCTTTACCAAAGTAAACTCTTCAAAATGTCCTCTTTACAATGGGATCACACTGATGGGAATAGATTAAGATTAAGTGCATGTTTTTCTGTGTTACATAACTCTAAGCCACCACAATCTACCCTCTGGGACCCCAAAATACATGTTCTCCACTCATTAAATATACATTCATTCCATCACAGCATGCCAAATGCCTCAAGGAATTTTAGGAAAATGCTAAGTCATTGATCATAGTGGTTATTGCCATGGATAAAATTAAAGTCTTCAAAACATGGTCTGACAGAGCTTTAAAACATCAAGTTCTGTGTGAGGCCAAAGGAAGAAATGTTTGGTGCAAAAATTTGTGCAAAA
Source organism: Choloepus didactylus (assembly GCF_015220235.1). Classification (NCBI taxonomy): domain Eukaryota; kingdom Metazoa; phylum Chordata; class Mammalia; order Pilosa; family Megalonychidae; genus Choloepus; species Choloepus didactylus. Next base: position 21,088 of record NW_023637604.1, on the reverse strand, counting down.
TTTAAATCTTCTGTAGCACACTATCATATGTAATTTGTATGGTCAGTTTATTTGAACACCATAAATACATGGAACCTTGAGTAAAGAGAGAGAGCTTAGTGTTTTCTACAGGTTATTGGATTCCCTGGTAAATCCCAGAGTAATTTGGGCAGAGAATAAAAAGTATTTTCAAAGCCCCCTTAAGGGACTGGTGAAAAATATGGAAATATTAACACCCTCACCTGGGGGAAATCCTGATATTCCTGCAAGCATTGGGTTTTAACAATTTAATAAGGACTTGCCCATATGAAACTTATTCCTAAAAAGATAATCTAAGCCTACTTATCATTGTGCCTAAGAGTCAACCCCAGAGAACCTCTTTTGTTTTCCAGATGTGGCCTCTCTCTCTAGGCCAACTCTGCAGTTAAACTCACTGCCCTCCTCCCTACATGTGACATGACTCCCAGGGGTGAAAATCTCCCTGGCAATGTGAGACATGACTCCCAGGGATGAGACTGACCCTGGTATCATGGGATTGAGAAAGTCTTCTTGGACCAAAAGGAGAAAGAGAAATGAAACAAGATAGAGTTTCAGTGGCTGAGAGATTTCAAGTAGAGTCAAGAGGTCATTCTGGAGCCTATTCTTATGCATTACATAGGTAGTTTTTTAGTGTATTGGTATAGCTAGAAGGAAATATATGAAACTATTTAACTGTAATCCAATAGCCTTGATTCTTAAGATGATTGTACAACTATATAACTCAAGTTGTGACTGTGTACTTGTGAAAACCTTTCAATTGACACTCTCTTTGTCCAGTATATGGACAGATGAGTAAGAAAACAAAGACAAAGAATGAATAAATAATCGGGGGGATAAGGGGTATGGGATTTTGGGGGTGTTCTTTTTTATTTTTGTTTTTATTTTTTTGAGTAATGAAAATGATAAAAAATGGTAGTGATGAATGCACAACTATATGATGATACTGTGTACCAGTAATTGTACACTTTGGATGAGTATCTGGTATGTAAATTTATTTCAATAAAATTGCATTAAAATTAATAAAATAAACATGATCTGTGCTGTTTCTTTCAGACATGTAAAAATTTTAGTAAACTTTTACCCACACAGTTTCTTTTCTCTCATATGTAAGGTGGGGAAGGATTTGTAAATGAAACAGGGGATCTGGAAAAATGGAAACGTTAAATGTAATTTGGAAGTACTTTAATGTTTTAGCTACATTATTAGCATAACTATGAATTAGGTATAACATGTACAGCTCCCAAAATAATTTTTAGATCAAAATGACTTTTTGATCTAATATATAATGCACAGCATATACATATATACTGTATATATACTGTTTATATACAATACACACTGTAATACTGTATGTATATATACAGTATGCATATACACTGTATGCATACATGCTATATTATAGTATATATAATGTGCATACACTGTGCATACTGTATGTATATATTGTACATACTGTGTATATACTGTGTGTATATATACATACTGTATATATATAAATTACTGTTTTTGATCTAATATATATATAATTTACAAATACATTATATTTGTGCATAGTAAAATGATCTATGTACAAATATAATGTATTTTATACATTCTAAGCTTCTATTGGAAATGAAACTCTGATGCCAAATTGATAGTTCTAGGACAGTGGATATATTTATTTATTACAATCAGGCAAAACACTAAAAACAGAAATATCCATCAATTAGGGTAGAACAAAAAAAGTTGTTATTTTTTCACTTATGTTCTTCTATACTGTAGAATAGCTGTATAAAAAAATCAGTATATACAGAAACAGATGTAAAAAGGGAGGGATAAACTGAATCCAACAGCATATTAAAGGAATTATACACTGTGATCAAATGATATTTGCCCCTGGTATGCAAATTTGGTTCAACATAAGAAAACCAATTAATATAATACATCACATTAACAAAATGAAGGTAAAAAACCACATGATCATTGCAATTGTTGCAGAAAAGGCATTTGACAAAATATAGCACCCTTATTGATAAAAACACTTAAAACTGTGGGAATAGAAGGAAATTTCCTCAACATGATAAAGGACATATACAGAAAGCCCATGGCTAACATCCTACTTAAAGCTGAAAGTCTTGGAACTTTCCTTCTAAGATCAGGAACAATACGTATATGCCCATGGTCACAACTGTTATTCAACATTATAATGAAAGTTCTTGCCAGAACAACTTGGCAAGAAACAGAAATAAAAGACATCCAAATTTGATAAGAAGAAGTAAAGTTGCCCTATTCGCAGATGATGTGATCCTATATACAGAAAACCTGTCAAATTCACCACAAAGCTCCTAGAACTAATAAGTGAATTTGGCAAAGTGATGGGGTACAAGACCAACCCCACAAAACCAGTAGTGTTCCTAAACATGTGCAATGAATAAACAGAAGAAGAAATAAAGGAAAATTTCCATTCCCAATAACTGAAAGAATCAAATATCTACAAATAAATCTAACTGAGGATGTAAAGGACTTGTATGCAGAAATATATAAAGCATTGCTAAAAGAATTAAAGAAAACCTACATAAATCAAAGAACATTCTGTGTTCATAGGCTGGAAGTCTAGATATAATTATGGTGTCAATTTATAGATTCAATGCAATACCAGTCAAATTTCCAACTTTTTTGCAGAAATAGAAAATCCTATCATCAAATTTATATGGAAGTTTAAGGGGTTCAGATAAATAAGGCCACCTTGAAAAGGGAAAATGAAGTGGAGGACTCACACTTCCCTGTCTTAAAACTTATTACAAAGCCACAGTAATCAAAACAGCATGGCACTGGCACAAGAACACACATATATACCCATCGAATAGAATTGAGAGCTCAGAAATCAACCTTCACATTTATGGTGAACTGATTTGTGACAAGGTAGTGAAGACCACTCTCTTGGAAAAGAATAATCTTTCAACAGTGTTGGGAAAACTGGACCTCCATTTGCAATAAAAAGAAGGGGGAATCCTACTTCACACCATATACAAAAATCAACTCAAAATTGATCAAAGACCTTAATATAAGAGCTAGAATTATAAACTCCTGGAAGAAAATATAAAGAAGCTTCTTCAGATCCTTGTGTTAGGCAATGGTTTCTGAGGCTTTACTCCCAAAGCACAAGCAACAAAAGAAAAAATGTAGATAAATGGGACCTCAACAAAATTAAAAACTTTTGTTCCTCAAAGGGCTTACCATAAAAGTAAATTGACAAAAACTCAATAAAGGATTAGCATCCACAGCATATAAAGAAACCCTTCAAATTAACTAAAATACAAACAACACAATTTAAAAATGGGAAAAATACTTAAACATATATCTCTCCACATATACTAAAAGCATGTGAGAAGAGGCTCAACATCATTGGGCATCATGGAAATCAAAATCAAAACCTCAAATCTGCAATTAGACCCCTTTCACACCCTTTAGAGTGGTTGCTATTTAAAATTTGGAAAATAACAAGTGTTTCAGGAGGATGTGGAGAAACAAAACACTCATTCCTTGCTGGTGGCAATGTAAAATGTGGCAGCTACTGGAGAAGACAGTTTGCCTGTTCCTCTGAGAGCTAAATTTAGAACTTCCATTTGACCCAGAAATCTCACTACTTGGTATATATCCAAAAGAATTGAAAGCAGGGATTTAAATAAATACTTGTACACCAATGTTCACAGTGATATTATTCACAATTGCCAAAAGATGAATGCAACCCAAGTGTCTATCAACTAATGAGTGGACAAATAAAATACTGTACATACATACAATGGAATAATATATACTGTAAAAGGAAATGATGTCCTGATGTGTGCAAGAACATGCATGAACCTTGAAAACATCATGCTGAGTGAAATAAGCCAGAAACAAAAAGAGCTGTTTTATAATCTCAGTGTTTTGAATCAATTCAAATAAGCAAACTCATAGACTCAGAGTTGGTTTGGGGATAGCAAATGGTAAGTTAAGTCTTAAAATAAACAGGATTCCTATTTGGAATGATGGAAATGTTTTTCAGTAATGGCTCTTGGTGATGGTTGCATACCATTGTGAAAACAATTAACTGCCCTGAAATATATATCTGAATGTGATTGAAAGGGGAAATGTTAGACTGTATAAGGTGATACAATAAAGCTTTTTATAAAAAAATCCATGGAACTACCCTACATAAACAGTGAGCCGTAAGTTAAACCATGGACTTTAATTAGTAGTACCATTATAAAAATGTGCTATCATCAGTTGTGACAAATGTTCCACACCAATGCAAAGTGTTGGTGGTGGGGTGGTATATGGAAATCCTGTATTCTATGGATGATTTTTCTGTAAATTCATAACTTCTCTAATAAAAATATAGGATTTAAATCACTGGAAAAAAGGACATATAATAAAATGTGTTGACAAGTATGTGAAGAAGTTGGACCCCTCATACATTGCTGGTGGGAATGTAAAATTGTGTAGTCATTTTGGAAAACAATATGGAGTTCTCTCCAAATGTTAGCCATAGGGCCTAGTAATTTCAATCCTAGGTATGTATCCAAGAGAAATGAAAACATCAATCTACACAAGTACTTTTATCAGGATGTTCATAGCAATAATATTTGTAATATGATTATGCATATAGAAATACCTACTAAACCAATGATAAAGCTAATTAAAATGACAAATGATTAAGTAATGCATTAGGGTATGAAATTAATATAAATGAATCCCATCAGTTTTAATTCATGCAAACAATATTCAGTTAAAAGTTGTAATTTCATCATTTACAAAAACAAATAAGACAAAAATATGATAGGATAAATTTAACAATAATGTGCCAAACTTATATAAGGAAACATTTAAAATACTTGTTAGGCATAACTGTGTATTTGAAGGAATGTAAATATATAATTTCTTCTTGATATGCATTTCATTCAATGTCATTAAATGGTCAATAATCCATAAGTATGCAATTCCAATAAAAATCCAAAGGACCATTTTTGGAGTAAAAGAAGCTGATACTGATCCTCAAAATGAAAAGTGTGCATGCAAGGATAGCCAGGAAATCACTAAAAATAAAAGTTATGAGGGTGAACTTACCCTGTCAAATATTAATATGCAATATAAATTTTCTATTAAAAATATTCTCTCACCTTGCTTAAAGAAAATATCTATTATAAAAAATTTCATAGACATAAACTTTAGATTACAGATTAATGGAGTAGTGGAGGGAAAGTGGGGGGATTGTGGCTTAGTGGTTGCAGAGTTTCTATTTGAGGAGATGAAATAATTTGGATAATGGATATTGCAGATAATAGCACAATATGAGGAATGCAATTAATGTCACTGAATTGTAGACTTGAACGTGGTTAACATGGTATATTTCAGTTACATTTATTTTACTACAACAAAAACTTTTAAAAAGAAAATGTGTAGTCCTGTCCATGAGTAGACAAAGAGTTCAAAGTCCAGACATAGACTCAAGATCATATGGAAAATTGCAATTAATAAAGATGGCATATCAATACCCATTGCAAAAGTGGAAGTTTCAATAAATAGTGCTGGAGCAATTGTTTAGTCATTTGAGAAAAGATCAAATAAATTCCATATACAAGAATAAACTCCAAATGGATCAAGGAACTAAATGTTATAAATGAAACCTCAAGAAATGTAAGAAAACATGGGGAAATTCCTCAGTGATATGTGTATAGGAATTGGCTTTCTAACTGTAACTTGAAAGCCAAAGATAATTTTTAAAAATATTTGACAAATTTAGCTACATAAGAGTAAAGAAAAAAAAAACATGTTTCATGGCAGAAACACCAGGGACAATGTTAAAACACCAAACTGAAGGAATTCAGTTCCTGCAGAGAGCATGGTGAAAAGTAGAGCACAGCCTATATTCTCCAAGCCCTCAGTCCCTTCTGGCCTGGGATGGGTGGGTGAGATGGGGGTCCCAGGAGTGTTCTGTGGTCCCTGCCCTGCAGACCTAGAGTTCTCCACCTGCAGACCTAGAGTTCTCTACCTGGCTGCCCACTTGCCCAGTCTGGGCCCTGAGGTAGTGGTGGAACTCTGTTCCCCCTTCCCCCCATGAAGTCTTGATGGTGGCAATGGCCTCTCTGAGCCTTGACCCTGCAGGCCACAGAGTTTCCCTGCCCAAATGTGTTGGGTGGTGGGCATGGCTGGAAGAGAAGTATAGCAGCTTTCCCCATACCACAGAGAGCTGTTACAGGACTTGGGCCCAGAAGGCAAGTCTGCTGTGAGTCTGCCTGGTCATCTCTTCAGGCCATGGAGCCATGCTGATCTGGGATCTGGGGTGACTGCTCTGTCCCAATTGAATGAGATACCACCTCCTCCCAAAATGACAAAGATCTTAACAGTCCTGCAAGTTGAGCAGAGTCCTGGAAGAGGGATAGTGGAATGGTTAGCGGGCCATGGGGCACTTAGTCTTCTGCTACCAGACCATGTTTGATACTGGAAAAAAGAAATAGCAGAATAACTTGCCACATCTGTCTGATAAGAAGTGCCCACCACCCTTTGGGAAGATTTGCTGGCCATTTATATAAGGTCTGTGTATGTGATATGGAAAAGCTGCTCTCAGTTCTCCCCCAACCTTTTTAAAAGAAAACTTTTGCTACATCTAGGATTTATAGATGTAAAGAGGTTGCCAAGGTAAGATAAAGTAGCGTTAGAAAATCACACATTTTGTAATGCCCATTTGTTAGGAAAAAAATCATAGAAGTGCCTTCTGGAAATGACTTTGAAATGGAATTTAAAGTTGTTCTGGAAGCAACATCATGAGTGACCCAAACAGAGGCTTGTTCTGTGGGTTAGAGAACATGTAGCGGAATACTAAGAAGAGGAAGAGAAGGTTTTATGCCAGAATTGTCATATATAGAATACATTTTCATATCATAACCATTGTTCTTTGTGTGCATTTTATTTCTAACTACTCCACATATAGTTGACAATGCTAAATACTTTTCTAAAAAAACTCCTCTTCTTAGCTGTTCTGAAGTGCTGACATATGGTAAAAGTAGAGGAAGTAAAAGAACACATTTTGTAAACATATTTTTGTTAAAATTTATATCAAATGTTGTGATTTTTTTGGGAATGGCCAAACAACCTCTTTGAGTGATACACATTTTGTGCACTGCTTTCAGGGTGGAGGGAAAAGGAAATGCAAAGGGCTGTATGCCAGTGTGTTTATAAGGCAAAATTAACCATTGCCTCTATGTTTGTGCATTTGATTTTACTTTGCTGGGTATATAGTGTATATAATGGATGAACACATCATGATTATACACCTAGTGTTCTAGATTTTAAAAGAAGTTGCCAGTGTATGATAAAAATAGAAATAGAATACTAATATATTTTGTACATTTTGTGCTAAAGTTCCTAGGAAAGATTAACTTTGGGGAAATTTTGAGTTATATAGTCCCCAGTGTTGATGGAGGATGGATAAAAAGGAAGAATTCTAGACCAGAATGTTCACATTTAGAAGACAGTTTCAGATTATAATTGTTGCTACATATGTGTAGTTTATTCAAGACTGTTCTGTATATAGTGAACAAACTAGGTCGCTATTTAACACATATAGTCTGACTAAATTTTTTTTGCCTAGATGTTTAGAAGTGCTTGATGTATGTTAAAATTAGAAACAGTAAAATATGACTTTGTAAATATCATTTTGCTCAAATTCATAGGAAGAAGTGTCTTTTGGAAATGGGATTGTTAAATTATCTCTGTGAACAGCATACTACTATATATAGTCATTCAGTAGTTTGGAGAAAGTGAGAGGGAAGCACTAGCAAAAGATAATATGCTACTGTGTTCTGATGATACCTTTTTCTGCATGTTCTGTGCATTTTGTCTGGCTTTATATGCAGAGTGTATAATGGACAAATGAGTCCTAATTATGCAACACCTTGTCTTTAGATGGTAAAGTGGTTGCCTGTGTATGAAAAAGTAGGGTTATTTACTACTATTAGCATGTTTTGTATTCTTTGTGTTAAAATTCATTGGAAAGCTAACTTCTCTTCTGTAAATGATTTTTGGGTATGAATTTGATCAACAACCTCTAAGCATTACACTTGTCTGTACTTGTCCACTAAAAACTGGTGGTAGAGGAAAGGAAATGAGAAAGGAATTGTTCAAGATCAAGATGGTCATGTTTAGAAACAATCTCAGATTATAGCCATTGTTATGCATGTGCAGGTTTATTTAGCAATACAATGCATATAGTGAACAAGTAAGTTCTTATTTGAAATAGCTAGTCTTTCTAAATATTTAGAAGTGCTTGGTGTGTTTAAAAATATAGGTAATAGGCTAACACTGAAAATGATTTTTAAAAATTGATGGAAAATACCGTCTTTGGGAACTGAATTGTTAAACCACTTCTGAACATTGTATTCTTGTATTGTTCATTGGTTTAGAGAGGTGGAAGAAATTGCAAAATGTATTTTGCTAGTGTGTAACTAGAAATCTTCTGATTATCCATTTTTCTGTATATTATGTGCATTCATTTTATTTTGCTGTACTGTATATATTATGCATAAACTGGAGAAGTGAGTCTAATTTTACAATATCTAATCTCTAGATATTAAAGAGGTTTCCAATAAATGATAAAAGTAGAGTTAGTAAACTGACACATTTTGTATCCTCTGTATTAACATTCATAGAAATGCTATCTTCTGAAAACATTTGGATATGAAATTGTAAAACCACATCTGTTCCAGTTTGCTAATGCCTCCATTTTGCAAAACACCAGAAATGGATTGGCTTTTATAAAGGGGGTTTATTTGGTTACAAAGTTACTGTCTTAAGGCCATAAAGTGGCAAAGGTAAGGCATCAACAATAGGGTACCTTTACTGAAGTATGGCCATTGGTGTCTGGAAAACCTCCGTTAGCTTGGAAGACATGTGGCTGGCATCCACTTGATCCCAAGTTTTGTTTCAAAATGGCATTCTCCAAAATGTGCTCTTGGGACATTTTGTCCTCTCTTAGCTGCAGCTCCTCTTCAAAATGTTGCTCTCAGTTGCTCTCCAAAATGTCACTCACAGCTGCTCTGAGGTCCTTCTTTCTGTGAACTCCCTTACACAACTCCAGTTATCCAATTAACACCCACCCTGAGTGCGTGGGGTAACACCTCCATGGAAATTATCTAATCACAAGTTTTACTCACAGTTGTTTGAGTCATATCTCTATGGAAACACTCAAAGAATTCTAATCTAATCAACACTAATATATCTGCCCTCACAGGATTGCTTCAATGAACATGGCATTTGGGGGGTGCATAATACATCCAAACCAGCACAACGTCTAAGTGATATATGTGCCTGTAACTCATCCACTGAGTTTGTGGTGAAGAGTAGGAATTTGGAGAAATGAAGGGCTCTACATGAGAATGTTTCTATTTAGAAGTCACTTTCAGATATAACCATTGTTAAATACATGTAGTTTATTCAACACTACAGTGTATATAGTGGACAAATTTAAGTCCTTATATGAAACACTTCGTCCTTCTAATTATTCTGAAGTGCATAAAGCATGTTAAAATTAAAGGTAGGAGGGGTGAGGCAAGATGGCAGAGTGGTGAGGTGTATGTTTTATTTACTCCTCCAGGGAAGTAGGTAGAAAGCCAGAAACTGCATGGACTGGACACTGCAGAGCAATTTGACTTTGGGCATGCTTCATACAACACATATGAAGATGTTGAACTGCTAAAATCAGTGAAATCTGTAAGCTGTTGTAGCCAGGGGACCCATGCCCCTCCATTCCAGGCTGAGTCCCACGGGAGGAGGGGCTGTCAGCACTGGGAATGAGAAGGGAGAACTGCAGTGGTGGCTCTTATCAGAAACTCATTCTACTGATTGAAACTCCAATCATAGATAGACTGAGACTAGATACCAGAGAATCCCAGAGTAGCCAGCCCAGTGGAGAGGAGATAGGGATAGGAAAAACAGCAAGAAAAAACAAAAAAACAAAAATAAAAGCAGAGGCTTTTTGGAGTTCTGGTGAACATAGAAAGGGGAAGGGCAAAGCTCAGGCCCTGAGGCTCATATGCAAATCCAAAAGAAAAACCATCTCTCTGCCCCATGGACCTTTCCTTAATGACCCTAATTGCTTTGTCTCTTAGCAATTCAATAACCCATCAGATCTGCTAGGAGGGCTCTTCTTCTAAATATCCTTTTTTTTTTCTTTTTCTAAAACAATTACTCTAAGAAGCCCAAGAGAGAAAGCCTCAAAGACCTGCAATTTGGACAGGTCAAGACAAGAGCAGAACTAAGAGAGCTGTGAGACAAAAGGCAATAATCCAGTGGCTCAGAAAATTCACTAAACACTACAACTTCCCAAGGAAAGGGGGGCGTCTTCTCATCCCAGTGGACAGGGAACACTCCTGCCCATTTCCAGCCCCATAGCCCAGAGCTGCCCCAGACAAACCAGTGTGACAGAACTGCTTCCAATAACATGCACACACCACAAAATCTGGCATGGATATTAGCCTTCCCTGTACCTTCAGCTGGTTGTCCCAGAGTTGGGAAGGTAGAGCAGTGTGAATAAACACACCCCATTTAGTTATTCTTTCAGCAGACTGGGAGACTCCCTACACAGCCCTGTAGCCCAGAACCACCCTGGGGGGATGGCACTCACTTGCAACATAGCACAATCATCTCTCAACAGAGGACCTGGGGGTGCACAGCTTGGAAGAGGGACCCATGTGCAAATCTCAGGGGCCATATGCCAATACCAAGGACTTGTGGGTCAGTGGCAGAGACAAACTGTGGCAGGACTGAACTGAAGGATTAGGCTACTGCAGCAGCTTTAAAACTCTAGGAACACCAGGGAGATTTGATTCTTAGAGCCAGCCCCTCTCCCTGAATGCCTAGAAACACCCCCACATACAGGGCAGAAAACACCAACAACACATGCAAATTTGGTACAGCAACTGGACCCCACAAGACTCACACCCCCACTCACCACAAAGACAAAGTGGGGGAGAACTGGCTTGAGGGGAAAAGGTGGCTCACAGATGCTACCTGCTGGTTAAAGTGTACTCCACAAAGCTGTAAATATGACAAAGTAGAGAAAAGTGTTTCAATTGGTCTACAAATCCTAAAAGAACCCTATCAAGTTAAGCAAATGCCAAGAGGCCAAAACCAACAGAACACTTTAAAGCACATGAAAAAAACAGATGATATGGATAACCCAAGCCCAAGCACCCAAATCAAAAGATCAGAGGAGACACAGTACCGGGAGCAATTAATCAAAGAACTAAAGTTGAATGATGAGTCCATGGCACAGGATATAAAGGACATGAAGAAGAGCATGTCACAGGATATAAAGGACATAAAGAAGACCCTAGAAGAACATAAAGAGGACATTGTAAGAGTAAATAAAAAATAGATCTTATGGAAATTAAAGAAACTGTTCTAATTAAAAATTTTCTTGACACTCATAGTACAAGATTAAAGGAAGCTGAATAATGAATCAGTGACCTGGAAGATGACAGAATGGAAAATGAAAGACCAAAACAATGAATGGGGAAAAAATTGAAAAAAATTGAAATGGATGTCAGGAATATGATAGATAATATACATGTCAAAATGTAAGACACATTGGTGTTCCAGAAGGGGAAGAGAAGGGTAAAGGTCTAGGAAGGGTATTCAAAGAAATTCTTGGGGAAAACTTCCCAAATCTTCTAAACACCATAAATACACAAATCATAAATGTCCACCAAACTCCAAATAGAATAAATCCAAACAAACCCACTCTGAGACAAATCTGATCACACTGTCAAATATGGAAGAGAAGGAGCAAGTTCTGAAAGGAGTAAGAGAAAAGCAATTCACCACATACAAAGGAAAAAGCATAACACTAAGTATTGACCATTCAGCAGCCACCATGGAGATGAACAGGCAGAGTCATGACATTTAAAATTCTACACAAGAAAAATTGCCAACCAAGAATTCTTTATTCAGTAAAGATCTCCTTCAAATTTGAGGGAGAGCTTAAATTTTTCAGAGACAAACAAATGCTGAGAGAATTTGCTAACAAGAGACTGCCCTACTTTAGATATTAAAGGAAGCCCTGCAAATAGAGAAACAAGGAAAGGAGAGAGAGATATGGAGAAAGGTTCAGTACTAAAGAGATTCTGTATGGGTGTATTAAAGGACATTTATAGAGAGAGGGAAAAAATATATATGACAAACAAAGGATAAGATGGCTGATTTAAGAAATGCCTTTGCAGTTATAACATTGAACACAAATGGATTAAACTTCCCAATTAAAAGATATAAACACAGAGAATGGATCAAAAAATGAAACATCAATATGTTGCATACAAGAGACGCATCTTAGACACAGGGAAACAAAGAAATTGAAAGTGAAAGGTGGAAAAAGCACTTCATGCAAGCTACAGCCAAAAGAAAGCAGGAGTAGCAATATTAATCTCAGATAAAATAGACTTCAAAATCAAGGATGTTATGAGAGACAAAAAAGGCCACAACATACTAATAAAAGGGGCAATTCAACAAGAAGAAATAACAATCATAAATGTTTATGCACCCAATCAAGGTGCCACAAAATACATGAGACAAACACTCGCAAAACTAAAGAAAGCAATTGATGTTTTGACTATAATTGTGGGAGACTTCAACACATCACTCTCTCCTATAGATAGATCACCCAGACAGAAGACCAAGAAGGAAATTGAAAACCTAACCAATCTGATAAATGAATTGGATTTAACAGACATATACAGAACATTACATCCCAAATCACCAGGATACACATGCTTCTCTAGTTCACATGGAACTTCCACAAGAATAGATCATATGCTGGGACATAAAACAAGCCTCAATAAATCTAAAAAAAATGAAATTATCAAAGCACATTCTCTGACAACAATGGAATATGATTAGAAGTCAACAACCATCAGAGACTTCAAAAATTCACAAACAACTGGAGATTAAACAACACACTCCTAAACAATCAGTGGGTTAAAGAAGAAATAGCAAGAGAAATTGCTAAACATATAGAGACGAATGAAAATGAGAACACAACATACCAAAACCTATGGGATGCAGCAAAAGCAGTACTGAGGGGGAAATTTATAGCACTAAATGCATATATTAAAAAGGAAGAAAGAGCCAAAATCACAGATCTAATGGATCAACTGAAGAAGCTAGAAAATGAACAGCAAAGGAATCCTAAACCAAGTATAAGGAAAGAAATAACAAGGATTAAAGCTGAAATAAATGACATAGAGAACAAAAAATAATACAGAGGATAAAAAACACCAAAAGTTGGTTCTTTTAAATGATCAACAAGATTGACAAGCCCATAGCTAGACTGACAAAATCAAAAATAGAGAAGACCCATATAAACAAAATAATGAATGAGAAAGGTGACATTACTGCAGAACCTGAGGAAATTAAAAAAAAATATATAAGAAGATACTATGAACAACTGTATGGCAACAAACTGGATAATGTAGAGGAAATGGACAATTTCGTGGAAACATATGAACAACCTAGACTGACCAGAGAAGAAACAGAAGACCTCAACCAACCAATCACAAGCAAAGAGATCCAAACAATCATCAAAAAGCTTCCCACAAATAAATGCCCAGGGCCAGATGGCTTCACAGGGGAATTCTATCAAACTTTCCAAAAGGAGCTGACGCAAATCTTACTTAAACTTTTTCAAAACATCAAAGAAAGTGGAACACTACCTAACTCATTTTATGAAGCTAACATCAATCTGATACCAAAACCATGCAAAGAAGTTACAAAAAAGGAAAACTACAAGCCAAACTCACTAATGAATATAGATGCAAAAATCCTCAATGAAATACTTGCAAATCGAATCCAAAGACACATTAAAAAAAATCATACACCATGACCAAGTGGGGTTCATTCCAGGCATGCAAGGACTGTTCAATAAGAAAATCAATGTATTACAACACATTAAAAAATGAAAATGGAAAAATCAAATGATCATCTCAATAGATGCTGGAAAAGCATTCAAACAAATCCAACATCCCTTTTTGATAAAAACACTTCAAAAGGTAGGAATTGAAGGAAACTTCCTCAATATGAAAAAGAGCATATATGAAAAACCCACAGCCAGAATAGTACTCAATGGTGAGAAACTGAAAGCCTTCCCTCTGAGATCAAGAACAAGACAAGGATGCCCACTATCACTGCTGTTATTCAACATTGTGCTGGAATTGCCTGCCAGGGCAATTCAGCAAGATAAAGGCATAAAAATTTTCCAAATTGGAAAGGAAGAAGTAAAACTGTCATTGTTTGCAGAAGATATGATCTTACATCTGGAAAACCATGAGAAATTGACAATCCAGCTACTAGAGCTAATGAACAAATTTAGCAAAGTAGCGGGATACAAGATTAATGCACATAAGTCAGTAATGTTTCTATATGCTAGAAATTAACAAACTGCATAGACACACAAGAAAATGATACCATTTGCAATGGCAACTAAAAAAATCAAGTACCTAGGTATAAACTTAACCAAAGATGTAAAAGACCTATACAAAGAAAACTACATAACTCTAATAAAGAAATAGAAGGGGACCTTAAAAGATGGAAAAAATATTCCATGTTCATAGATAGGAAGTCTAATTGTCATTAAGATGTCAATCCTACACAAACTCATCTACAGATTCAATGCAATCCGAATCAAAATTCCAACAACCTAATTTGCACACTTGGAAAAGCTAGTTATCAAATTTATTTGGGAAGGAAAGTTGCCTCGAATTGCTAAAGAAACTCTAAAAAAGAAAAATGAAGTGGGAGGACTTACACTTCCTGACTTTGAAGCTTATTATAAAGCCACAATATTCAAAACAGCATGGTACTGGCACAAAGATAGACATATTGATCAATGAAATTGAATTGAGAATTTGGAGATAGACCCCCAGATCTTTGGCTGACTGATCTTTGATAAGGCCCCCAAAGACACTGAACTGGGTCATAATGGTCTTTTCAATAAATGGGGCTGGGAAAGTTGGATATCCATATCCAAAAGAAGGAAAGAGGACCCCTACCTCACAACCTATACAAAAATTAACTCATAATGGATCAAAGATCTCAATATAAAAGAAAGTACCCTAAAACTCCTAGAAGATAAAGTAGGGAAACATCTTCAAGACCTTGTATTAGGCAACTACTTCCTAGACTTTACACCCAAAGCACAAGGAACAAAAGAAAAAATAGAGGAATGGGAACTCCTCCAGCTTAGAAGTTCCTGTAACTCAAAGGGATTTGTCAAAAAGGTAAAGAGGCAGCCAACTCAATGGGAAAAAAATTTGGAAACCATATATCTGATAAAACACCAATATCTTGTATGTATAAACAAATCCTACAACTCAATGACAATAGTACAGACAGCCTGATTATAAAGTGGGCAAATGATTTGAGGAGACAGTTCTCTGAAGGGGAAATACAAACGGCCAAGAAACACATGAAAAAAATGTTCAGCTTCACTAGCTATTAGAGAGTTGCAAATTAAGACCATAATGAGATACTATCTCACACCAATTAGAATGACTGCCATTAAACAAACAGGAAACTGCAAATGCTGGAGGGGATGTGGAGAAATTGGAACTCTTATTCATTGTTGGTTGGGACTGTATATTGTTTCAGCCAGTCTGGAAGTCTGGAAGTTCCTTAGAAAACTAGATATAGAGTTACCTTTCAATCCAGCGATTGAACTTCTAGGTATATACCCGGAAGATCAGAAAGCAGTGACATGAACAGATATCTGTATGCCAATGTTAATAGCAGCATTATGCACAATTGCCAAGAGATGGAAACAACCCAAATGTCCTTCAACAGATGAGTGGATAAATAAAATGTGGTATATGCACACTATGGAATACTACACAGCAGTAAAAAGGAAAGATGTTGTGAAACATATGACAACATGGATGAACCTTAAAGACCTGATGCTGAGCAAAATAAGCCAGGCACAAAAAGAGAAATATATGCTACCACCAATGTGAACTTTGAAAAATGTAAAACAACTAGTTTATAATGTAGAATGTAGGAAAACTAGTGATAGAGAGCTATTATGGAAGGTGGAACAATAATCCAATAAGAACACATAAGCTATCGTGGGTAAATTTAACATTCTGAGAATCCCCAGGAATGACTATGGTCTGTTCATTTCTGATGGGTATAGTAGGAACAAGCTCTCAGAAATGTTGCTATGTTAGGTTACTTTCTTGGGTAGAGTAGGAACATGTTGGAAGTAAAGTAGTTATCTTAGGTTAGCTGTCTTTTTTCTTAGTCCCTTGTTATGGTCGGTTTGAAATCTTTTATTGTATTTTTTTAAATTTCTTTTTTATTTTTTAATACAGTTGATTTAAAAAAATGTTTAAAAAACACAGACAACACCAAAAGAAAACAAGGGAAAAATATGCAGAGCCCCCTTGAGGAGCTGGTGCAGAATGCAGGGGCATTGGCCTGCCCCACCTCTGTGGTTGCTAATGTGCTCACAGACATAGGGGACTGGTTGTTTGATGGGTTGAGCCCTCTACCACAGGATTTGTCCTTGGGAAGACTGTTGCTGCAAAGGAGAGGCTTGGCCTCCCTATAATTGTGCCTAAGGGCCTCCTCCCAAATGCTTCTTTGTTGCTCAGATGTGGCCCTCTCTCTCTAGCTAAGCCAAATTGGCAAGTGAAATCACTGTCCTCCACACTATGTGGGTTCAGACACCCAGGGGATTTGAATATCCCTGGCAACATGGAATATGACTCCCTGGGAGGAATGTAGACCCAGCATCGTGGGATGGAGAACATCTTCTTGACCAAAAGGGGGAAGTGAAAGGAAATGAAATAAGCTTCAATGGCAGAGATACTCCAAAATGAGCCGAGAGGTCACTCTGGTGCGCACTCTTATGCACAATATAGACAACCCTTTTTAGGTTCTAATGAATTGGAATAGCTAGCAGTAAATACCTGAAACTATCAAACTACAACCCAGAATGCATGAGTCTTGAAGATGATTGTATAAAAATGTAGCTTATGAGGGGTGACAATGGGATTGGGAAAGCCATAAGGACCACACTCCCCTTTGTCTAGTTTATGGATGGATAAGTAGAAAAATGGGGGAAGGAAACAAACAAACAAAGGCACCCAGTGTTCTTTTTACTTTAATTACTCTTTTTCACTTTAATTATTATTCTTGTTATTTTTGTGTGTGTGGTAATGAAGGTGTCAGGGATTGATTTTGGTGATGAAAGTACAACTATGTAATGGTACTGTGAACAACTGAATGTTTGATTTGCTTTGTATGACTGAGTGGTATGTGAATATATCTCAATAAAATGAATATGAAAAAAAGTAAAGGTAGTAAAATAACATGTTTGTAGGTATTATTTTGTTAAAATCGTATGAAATATCATTCATAAATGGAATGGTCAAACCACATCCAGAGCAGTGCACATTCTGTTTGTGTTCCTTGAGGCAAGGAGAAGGAAGTGTAAAGAACTCTATGAAGTAAGTCTATAGTTGGGCAATATAAGCCATCATCCTATATGTTCTGTGCATTTTGTTTTTCTGTATATATAGTGTATATAATGGGCAAATGAGTCCTAATTTTTCATCATCTAGTCTTTCTAAATGTTAAAGAAGTTGCAATACATGGCAGAAGTGGAGTTAGTACACTAAGACATTTTGTACATTTTGTGATAAAATATATAGGGAAGAATTTGTTCGAAAATGATGGAATTTTATTTGTGGGAACAAAAATGTTAAAATACTTTCTAAACATTGCAGATACAACCACTAGGTTGATAGAGGTGAGAAGGTAAAGGGTTCTAGGCCAGAATGGTCTATTTAGAAGATATTTTCAGATTATATCCTTTGTTAAACATGTGTGGTTTATGCAATGCTGCTGTAGGTTTCATGGACAAATTTACATCCTTATTTGAATAATCTAGTCTTTCTAGACACTTAGAAGTATACAACACATGGTGAAAATAGAGGGGGTAAAATAACACTGTAAATATTTTTTCTCTCAATATATAGTAATGGCTATATTTGGGGAATGGCATGTTAAACTAGATGTCTTGAAGCAGAATGCTGAGGGGGTTGGGGGGATAGGAAAGAATGAAAAAGGAAGTACTCTTTGCCTGTGAGTTGATAGACAAGTTCAGATTGACCATTGTTCTATATAAGCATTTTTGTTATTGCTGTGTAGTAAAGGACAAGTCCTAATGTCCAAAGCATATTATAAACAGAGGTAGTGAAATAGTCTTTATATAAATGTCCTTGGTTTAGTTTACTAGAAAGTCTTCCTTCTTGGAGTGACCTTTGCTAATCCACCTCTTGGAGCTAGATGTATTCCTGTATTTAGTAATTGAAATGATGGAAAAGAAAGAAGAGAAAGGGGTCTTTCCTCATATCTCTATATCTAGAAAACAGTTTTAGATTATAACCATAGTTGTATGTGCATTTTTTGTAAAATACCTGTGTTTATCATGGATAAGATTCATTCTTTATTTTGCATCTAAGCTTTTTATGTATTTTGAGGTGAAAATGAATGACAAAAAGTAGAACTAATTAATTAACAAATTTGTAAATATCTTTTTTTCATTAATAGAAAAGAAGCATCATTGACATGGAATTGTTTAACCACCTCTGATCAGTATATGTCAGAAATTGTTCATTAGTTTGGCTGCAGAGGGGAGAAGCCAACTCAGGGGGAAGGATATATGCAGATGTGTTCATATTTCCATTTCCATGTAGCAGCTGAATGTGTACATCTCTTGGCTGTACCATAGGAAAATGTTAAGTAATTCAGTGGAAACATACCTTGCTATTATTTCAATATATATCTGACAATAAATTCTCTTAGAGGAATTATACTTAATGTAACCTTGCTTTATGTCTCATTTTAAATTGAGCAGAAAAGGAATGCAGTACTTGTAAGTCTATCAATATCTATACAGGCCTGTTGCCATTTTTGCCTTTTATAAATTTTTTTGCACCCAAGAAAGGCAGGAATACATTTCTTCCCTCTGATTGAGTTGGTGTGATGTGTTCTTGGATATTACAGTACTTATGGTTTTGGGAGCTTGAATTGGTAAATATTCCTGAAAAACATGATACACTCTTTGTTATCTCAATCACATAAAATCAGTGCTCAGTTGTGTGTATACACATAAAGGACCTAGAATATATGTCAAACTGCTTGTGATTCTGGATGACATTTGTGTTTTTTCCTTCTTGTTTTTTTTCCTTTTCTAGATGGTACACTTAAATAAATGTTATTTGTTTGCAATAAAAATATAGCTGAAGAGCTTACAGGAAATATTTGCAACAAACATAACAGAAAAAATGGCTAGTATCCCAGATATAAAGATTCTGACCAACTGAGGGAAAGTAGACCAGTTATCTGATAGAAAAAAAAATAGGCAAAATAAAAGAAAAACAAGTTTATAAAAATATTTTAAATGATCTTTAACCTAGGAGATTTTCCAACAACACACATAAGTATAATGTCAATTAAAACTGTATTTTGATTCCATTTCACAGTTATCACATCAGTGACATTTTAAAAGTATAACAAAACTCTCACTCACACATTTCTGGTTGGAGTCTAAATTGGTGCAGTCCTTATGAAGGGAAATTTGGTAAAACATAAAAAGCTACAGACCCAGAAAGCCCAATACTAAGAATTTTCCCTGGAGCCATGTCTAAAACATTAAGAAAATGCATATGTACAAGGTTATTCATTGCATCAATGTTTTCAGTTAAAGGATATTAGGGAGGGAGTTTGGGCAAGATGGTGGAGTGGTGAGGTCTAGGTTGTAGTTACTCCACTGGGGCAATTGGTAGAAAGCCAGGAACTGCCTGGACCAGACACCACAGAGGAATTTGAGATTGGACAAACTTCATACAAAACTCATGAACATGTGGAACACCTGAGATCAGTGAAATCTGTAATTTTTCACCATCAACAGCCCATGCCCCTCTCTGCCAGGCACAGTCCCATGGGAAGAGGAGCTGTCAGTGCTAGGAAACAGGAAGGAAAACAAAATCTGCAACCATAGATAAACTGAGAGCACACACTGGAAAATCTGGGAGGAGTCAGCCAGAAGAGAGGAGATAGGTTTGGCAAAGCAGCAAAAATAATAGAAAACAAGATAAAAACAGGGACTTTTTGGAGTCAGGTGAACATAATATGGTGAAGGGCAGTGCTCAAACGGAATCAGGTGCATGTGCAAATCCAAGGAGTTAATTGCCTTCAACTCCTGGTCTTTTAGCATTTTAATAGTCCATTAGATCTTCAAGGAATGTAAATATCCCATAATGAGTCCATATTTTTTCTTTATTTTTTTCTCTTTTACTAAAACAATTATTCTAAAGCTCACTACAGAAAGCCTCAAAGACTTGCAATTTGGGCCCAAGCAAGAGCAGAGCTCTGAGAGACAAAGCAATAAGTTTAGTGGCAGAGAAAATTCCCTAAACACCATAACTTCCAAGCCCTTTTGGGAACCCAGATCCCAGGGGTTGGAATTCATTAACTAGAATTAGTCAGCCATGCCCCAGAAAGGGTCAGGGTCACCTGGAGAACTAAAGGCTCCCTGCCTCCTTGCACTGGTGGGGGAATTGTGGGATGAAAGCACAACCTGCTGGACAGCATAGGAGAAGCACAGATTCTAAAGTCCTCACAGGACAGTTTTCTTTTCAAGGAAACTCTATACCCTCCTCCTGAGAACTGGGCCTCTGTGCCAGTTTAAAACAAGGATCACCTTTCTTCCAGTTTGCAACAACACATTCATCATTTCTGCTCAAGTCCTCATCAGAAGTATCTTTAGAGTCCATATTTCCACAAACAGTCTCTTTAAAGCAGTTTTGGCCTTTTCTATCAAGCTCCTCACAATTCTTCCAGAATCTTCCCCTTATCCATTTGAAAAGCCATTCCAACATGTTAGGTATTTGCAAACTCAGCAGCAAAAGCACCCCACTTCTCCGGTACCAAAATCTGTCCTAGTTTGCTAATGCTGCAGAATGCAAAACACCACAGATGGATAGGCTTTTATAAAATG